>NW_027220255.1:0-46708 GCF_027580195.1 Bos mutus
TTGCATGATCTGCCACGTTAGCAGTGCATGATAGCCACGTGATCAGTGCATGATCAGCTACGTGATCAGTGCACGATCAGTCACCTGATGGGTGTATGATCAGTCACGTGACCGGTACATGGTAGCTACATGATCATTGCATGATCAGCCACGTGAGTAGTGCATGATAGCCAGGTGATCAGTGCATGATCAGTCACATGATCAGTGCATGATCAGTCATGTTATCTGTGCATGACCAGGCACGTGATCAGTGTATGACCAGCCAAGTGATCAGTGCATGATAGCCACGTGATCAGTGCATGATCAGTCACGTGATCAGTGCATGATCAGTCACGTGATCAGTGTATGATCAGCCACATGATCAGTGCATGATCAGCCACATGATCAGTGCATGATCAATTACGTCATCAGTGCATGATCAGTCACGTGAACAGTACATGATAGATATGTGATCATTGTATGATCAGTCACGTAAGCAGTGCATGATAGCCACCTGATGAGTGCATGATCAGTCACGTGATCAGTGTATGATCAGTCACGTGATCCGTGCATGATCAATTAGGTTACCATTGCATCATCAGTCACGTGACAATTACAAGTTAGCTACGTGATCATTGCAGGATCAGCCACGTGAGCACTGCATGATAGACACGTGATCCGAGCATGATCAGCTAAGTGAGCAGTGTATGATCAGCCACGTGAACAGTGTATGATCAGCCACGTGATCAGTGCATGATACCTACGTGGTCAGTTCATGATTAATCACGTGATCTGTGCATGACAGGCACGTAATCAGTGCATGATATCCACGTGATCAGTGAATTATAGCCACGTGATCAGTTCATGATTAGTCAAGTGATCTGTGCAGGACCAGGCACGTGAACAATGTATGATCTGCCACGTGATCAGTGCATTATACCCACGTGATCAGTCCATGATCAGTCACGTGATACGTGTATGATCAGCCACGTGATCAGTGCATGATATCCAGGTGATCAGTGCATGATAGCCACGTGATCACTTCATGATTAGTCAGGTGATCTGTGCATGACTAGGCACGTGATCAGTGTATGATCAGCCACGTGATCCGTGCATGATAGCCACGGTATCAGTGCATGATCAGCCACGTGATCAGTGCATGATAGCCACGTGATCATTGCATGATAGCCACCTGATCAGTGCATGATCAGCCAGGTGATCAGTGCATGATAGCTACGTGATCAGTTCATGATTAGTCACGTGATCTGTGCATGACCAGGCAGGTGATCAGTGTATGATAGCCACGTGAACAGTGCACGATAGCCAAGTGATCAGTGCATGATCAGTCACCTGATGGGTGTATGATCAGTCACGTGACCGGTACATGGTAGCTACATGATCATTGCATGATCAGCCGCGTGAGTAGTGCATGATAGCCACATGATCAGTGCATGATAGCCACGTGATCATTGCATGATAGCCACCTGATCAGTGCATGATCAGCCAGGTGATCAGTGCATGATAGCTACGTCATCATTTCATGATTAGTCACGATATCTGTGCAGGACCAGGCAGGTGATCAGTGGATGATCAGCCACGTGAACAGTGCATGATAGCCACGTGATCAGTGCATGATCAGTCACCTGATGGGTGTATGATCAGTCACGTGACCGGTACATGGTAGCTACATGATCATTGCATGATCAGCCACGTGAGTAGTGCATGATAGCCAGGTGATTAGTGTATGATCATTCACCTGATCAGTGCATGATCAGTCATGTAATCTGTGCATGACCAGGCACGTGATCAGTGTATGACCAGCCAAGTGATCAGAGCATGAAAGCCAGGTGATCAGTGCCTGATCAGTCACGTGATACGTGTGTGATCAGCCAGGTGATCAGTGCGTGATGAGCCACGTGATCAGTGCAGGATCAATTACGTGATCAGTGCATGAACAGTCATGTGACTAGTACATCGTAGCTGCGTGATCATTGCATGATCAGCCACGTGAGCAGTGCATGATAGCCACGTGATAAGTGCATGATCAGCCACGTGATCAGTGCATGATCAGCCACGTGATCAGTGCATGATCAATTACGTGATCAGTGCATGATCAGTCACGTGACCAGTACATGGTAGCTACGTGATCGTGATGAGTGCATGATCATGCCACGACGTGATCAGTGCATGATCAAGTACGTGATCAGTGCATGATCAGTCACGTGACCAGTACATGGTAGCTACGTGATCATTGCATGATCAGCCACGTGATCAGTGCATGATAGAGACGTGATCAGTGCATGATCAGTCACATGATATGTGTGTGATCAGCCACGTGATCAGTGCATGATAGCCACGTGATCATTGCATGATAGCCACGTGATCAGTGCATGATAGCTACGTGATCAGTTCATGATTAGTCACGTGATTTGTGCATGACCAGGCAGGTGATCAGTGTATGATCAGCCACGTGAACTGTGCATAATAGCCACGTGATCAGTGCATGATAAGTCACCTGATGGGTGTATGATCAGTCACGTGACCGGTACATGGTAGCTACATGATCATTGCATGATCAGCCACGTGACAGGTGTGTGATCAGCCACGTGAACAGTGCATGTTCAGCCACGTGATCAGTGTATGATCAGCCACGTGATCAGTGCATAATCAGTTACATGAGCAGTGTATGATCAGCCACGTGAGCAGTGCATGGTCAGACACGTGAACACTGTATGATCAGCCACGTGATCACTGCATGATATCCAAGTGATCAGTGCATGCTCAGTCACGTGATCAGAGCCTGCTGAGCTGCATGATTACTGTCTGCTCATCTGCTTGACAATTGCCAGCTGAGCTGCACGATTCCTGCCTGTCATCTGCTTGACAATTGCCAGCTGTGCTGCGTAATTCCTGCCTGCTCAGCTGCTTGATTATTGCCAGCTGAGCAGCATGATTCCTCACAGCTGAGTTCCATGATTATTGCCTGCTGACTGTTTGATTCGTGCCTACTCAGCTCTTTGTTTATTGCCTCCCGAGGCACATGATCAGTGTATGATATCAAACATGATCAGCCCATGATCAGTCACATGATCAGCGCCATTAAGTCATGTGATCATTACATGATAGTCATGTGATCAGTCCATGCTCAGTCACGGTATCAGTGCATGATCAGCCACATGATCAGTGCATGGTCAATTACGTCATCAGTGCATGATCAGTCACGTGACCAATACATGGTAGCTGTGTGATCATTGCATGATCAGCCACGTTAGCAGTGCATGATAGCCACGTGATCAGTGCATGATCAGTCACGTGATCTATGCATGACCAGGCAGGTGATCATTGTATGATCAGCCACGTGATCAGTGCATGATAAGTCACCTGATGTGTGTATGATCAGTCTCGTGACCGGTACATGGCAGCTACATGATCATTGCATGATCAGCCACGTGACAGGTGGGTGATGAGCCACGTGAACAGTGCATGTTCAGGAACGTGATCAGTGTATGATCAGCCACGTGATCAGTGCATGATCAGTTTCGTGAGCGGTGTATGATCAGCCACGTGAGCAGTGCATGGTTAGACACGTGAACAGTGTACGATCAGCCACGTGATCACTGATTGATATCCAAGTTATCAGTGCATGATCAATCACGTGATCAGTGTATGATCAGCCACGTGTACAGTGCATGCTCAGTCACGTGATCAGGGCCTGCTGAGCTGCGTGATTACTGTCTGCTCTTCTGCTTGACAATTGCCAGCTGAGCTGCACGATTCCTGACTGTCATCTGCTTGACAATTGCCAGTTGTGCTGAGTAATTCCTGCCTGCTCAGCTGCTTGATTATTGCCAGTTGAGCAGCATGATTCCTCACAGCTGAGTTCCATGATTATTGCCTGCTGACTGTTTGATTCGTGCCTACTCAGCTCTTTGTTTATTGCCTCCCGAGGCACAAGATCAGTGTATGATATCAAACATGATCAGCCCATGATCAGCCCCATTAAGTCACGTGATCATTACATGATAGTCATGTGATCAGTCCATGCTCAGTCACGGTATCAGTGCATGATCAGCCACGTGATCAGTGCATGATAGCCACGTGATCATTGCATGATAGCCACGTGATCATTGCATGATAGCCACGTGATCAGTGGATGATCAGCCAGGTGATCAGTGCATGATAGATACGTGATCAGTTCATGATCAGCCACGTGATCAGTGCATGATCAATTACGTCATCAGTGCATGATCAGTCACGTGACCAGTATATGGTAGCTGTGTGATCATTGCATGATCAGCCACGTTAGCAGTGCATGACAGCCACGTGATCAGTGCATGATCAGTCACGTGATCAGTGCATGATCAGTCAGGTGATCAGTGCATGATCAGGCATGTGATCAGTGCATGATCAATTACGTGATCAGTGCATGATCAGTCCCGTGACCAGTATATGGTAGCTACGTGATCATTGCATCATCAGCCACGTGATCAGTGCATGATAGCCACGTGATCAGTGCATGATAGCCATGTGATCACTGCATGATCAGTCACGTGACACGTGTGTGATCAGCCACGTGATCAGTGCATGATACCCACGTGATCAGTGCATGATAGCCACGTGATCAGTGCATGATGGCCACGTGATCAGTGCATGATCATTCACGTGATACGTGTGTGATCAGCCACGTGATCAGTGCATGATGAGTCACGTGATCAGTGCAGGATCAGTCACGTGACCAGTAAATGTTTGCTACGTGATCATTCCATGATCAGCCTCGTGAGCAGTGCATGATAGCCACGTGATCAGTGCATGATATCCAAGTGATCAGTGCATGATCAATCACGTGATCAGTGTATGATCAGCCACGTGAACAGTGCATGCTCAGTCACGTGATCAGGGCCTGCTGAGCTGCGTGATTACTGTCTGCTCATCTGCTTGACAATTGCCAGCTGAGCTGTACGATTCCTGCCTGTCATCTGCGTGACAATTGCCAGCTGTGCTGCATAATTCCTGCCCGCTCAGCTGCTTGATTATTGCCAGCTGAGCAGCATGATTCCTCACAGCTGAGTTCCATGATTATTGCCTGCTGACTGTTTGATTCGTGCCTACTCAGCTCTATGTTTATTGCCTCCAGAGGCACATGATCAGTGTATGATATCAAACATGATCAGCCCATGATGAGTCACATGATCAGCGCCATTAAGTCACGGGATCACTACATGATAGTCATGTGATCAGACCATGCGCAGTCACGGTATCAGTGCATGATCAGTCATGTGATCAGTGCATGACAGCCACGTGATCATTGCATGATAGCCACGTGATCAGTGCATGATCAGCCAGGTGATCAGTGCATGATAGCTACGTGATCAGTTCATGATTAGTCACGTGATCTGTGCATGACCAGGCAGGTGATCATTGTATGATCAGCCACGTGAACAGTGCACATCAGCCACGTGATCAGTGCATGATCAGTCACCGGATGGGTGTGATGATCATCAGTCACGTGACGGTACATATAGTTGCGACAGCGTGATCATTGCATGATCAGCCAGGTGAGTAGTGCATGATAGCCAGGTGATCAGTGCATGATCAGTCACGTGATCAGTGCATGATCAGTCATGTTATCTGTGCATGCCCAGGCACGTGATCAGTGTAGGACCAGCCAAGTGATCAGTGCATGATAGCCACGTGATCAGTGCATGATCAGCCACATGATCAGTGCATGATCAGCCACAAGATCAGTGCATGATCAATTACGTCATCAGTGCATGATCAGTCACGTGACCAATACATGGTAGCTGCGTGATCATTGCATGATCAGCCACGTTAGCAGTGCATGATAGCCACGTGATCAGTGCATGATCAGTCACATTATCAGTGCATGATCAGTCACGTGACCAGTGCATGATCAGTCACGTGATCAGTGCATGATCAGCCACATGATCAGTGCATGATCAATTACGTCATCAGTGCCTGATCACTCACGTGACCAGTACATGGTAGCTGCGTGATCAGTGTATGACCAGCCAAGTGATCAGTGCATGATAGCCACATGATCTGTCACGTGATCAGTGCATGATCATTCACGTGATCAGTGCATGATCAGCCACATGATCAGTGCATGATCAATTAGGTCATCAGTGCATGATCAGTCACGTGACCAGTACATGGTAGCTGCGTGATCATTGCATGATCAGCCACGTGATCAGTGCATGATCAATTAGGTCCTCAGTGCATGATCAGTCACCTGACAAGTACGTGGTAGCTGCGTGATCATTGCATGATCAGTCATGTGATCAGTGCATGATCAGCCAGGTGATCAGTGCATGATCAATTACGTGATCAGTCATGTGACCAGTACATGGTAGCTGCGTGATCATTGCATGATCAGCCACGTGAGCAGTGCATGATTAGTCACGTGATCAGTGCATGATCAGCCACGTGATCAGTGCATGATCAGTCACGTGAGCAGTACATGGTAGTCACGTGATCATTGCATGATGCCACGTGATCAGTGCATGATCAGCCACGTGATCAGTGCATGATAGCCACGTGATTAGTGCATGATCAGTCACGTGATACGTGTGTGATCAACCACGTGATCAGTGCATGATATCCAGGTGATCAGTGCATGATAGCCACGTGATCACTTCATGAGTAGTCACGTCATCTGTGCATGACCAGGCACGTGATCAGTGTATGATCAGCCACGTGATCAGTGCATGATAGCCACGTGATCAGTGCATGATCAGTCTCATGAACAGTGCATGATCAGTCACGCGATCAGTGCATGATCAGTCAGGTGACCAGTATATGGTAGCTACGTGATCAGTGTATGATCAGTCACGTGATCAGTGCATGATAGCCACGTGATCAGTGCATGAATAGTCACGTGATCAGTGTATGATCAATCACGTGATCGTGCATGTTCAATTACGTTATCATTGCATGATCAGTCACGTGACCAGTACATGTTAGCTACGTGATCATTGCAGGATCAGCCACGTGAGCACTGCATGATAGCCACGTGATCAGTGCCATGATCACACGTGATCAGTGCATGATCAGCCACGTGATCAGTGCATGATACCTCCGTGATCAGTTCATTTTTAATCACGTGATCTGTGCATGACAGGCACGTGATCAGTGCATGATATCCACGTGATCAGTGCATGATCAGCCACGTGATCAGTGCATGATCAGCCACGTGATCAGTGCATGACCAGATCACGTGATCAGTGTATGATCTGCGTGATCAGTGCATGATCAGCCACGTGATCAGTGCATGATCAGCCACGTGATCAGTGCATGATCAGCCACGTGATCAGTGCATGATCAGCCACGTGATCAGTGAATGATCAGCCACGTGATCAGTGCATGATCAGACCGTGATCAGTGCATGATCAGCCACGTGATCAGTGCATGATCAGACACGTGATCAGTGCATGATCAGCCACGTGATCAGTGCATGATCAGCCTCGTGATCAGTGCATGATCAATCCCAGTGCTGAGCTGCGTGATCAGTGTCTGCTCATCTGCGTGATCATTGCCAGCTGAGCTGCGTGAATAGTGCATGTCATCTCCTTGACAATTGTCACCTGTGCTGCGTCATTCCTGCCTGCTCATCTACCTGATGTGCCAGCTGAGCAGCTTGATTCCTCACAGCTGTGTTCAGTGATTATCAGCCTGCTGACTGATTCCTGCCTGATCAGCTCTATGTTGATTGCCTGAGAGGCACGTGATCAGTGCATGACAGTCACGTGATCAGTACATGATCAGCCACGTGATCAGTGCATGATCAGCCAGGTGATCAGTGCATGATCAATTACGTGATCAGTGCATGATCAGTCACGTGACCAGTACATGGTAGCTGCGTGATCATTGCGTGATCAGCCACGTGAGCAGTGCATGATAGCCACGTGATCAGTGCATGATCAGTCACGTGATCAGTGCATGATCGGTCACGTGATCAGTGCATGATCAGCCACGTGATCAGTGCATGATCAGTCACGTGATATGTGTGTGATTAGCCACGTGATCAGTGCATGATCAGCCACGTGATCAGTGCATGATCAGACACGTGATCAGTGCATCAGTGATTAGTCACGTGATCAGTGCATGATCAGTCACGTGATCAGTGTGTGATCAGCCACGTGATCAGTGCGTGATGAGCCACGTGATCAGTGCATGATCAATCACGTGATCAGTGCATGAACAGTCATGTGATGAGTGCATGATCAGTCACGTGATCAGTATGTGATGCTCACGTGATCAGTGCATGATCAGCCACGTGAGCAGTGCATGATAGCCCACGTGATCAGTGCATGATCAGCCTACGTGATCAGTTCATGATTAGTCACGTGATCAGTGCATGACCAGGCAGGTGATCAGTGCATGATCAGCCACGTGATCAGTGCTCGATAGCCACGTGATCAGTGCATGATCAGTCACATGATGGGTGTATGATCAGCCACGTGATCGGTACATGATAGCCACGTGATCATTGCCTGATCAGCCACGTGACAGGTGTGTGATCAGCCACGTGATCAGTGCATGTTCAGCCACGTGATCAGTGCATGATCAGCTGCGTGATCAGTGCATGATCAGCCACGTGATACAGTGTATGATCAGCCACGTGATCAGTGCATGATCAGTTGCGTGATCAGTGCATGATCAGCCACGTGATCAGTGCATGGATCACCACGTGATCAGTGTATGATCAGCCACGTGATCAGTGCATGATCATCCCACGTGATCAGTGCATGATCAATCGCGTGATCAGTGCATGATCAGCCATGTGATCAGTGCATGATCAGTCACGTGATCAGTGCCTGATCAGCTGCGTGATCAGTGCATGATCAGTCACGTGATCTGCTCATCAGCTGCGCGTGATCAGTGCCAGCTCAGCTGCGTGATCTGTGCATGCTCAGCTGCGTGATTATGGCTAGCTGAGCAGCATGATTCCTCACAGGTGAGTTCCATGATTATTGCCTGCTGACTGCTGTTTGATCAGTGCCTGATCAGCTCGTTTGTTTGCATGATCCCCAGGCACGTGATCAGTGTATGATATCAAATATGATCAGCCCATGATCAGTCACATGATCAGCGCCATTAAGTCACGTGATCAGTACATGATACTCATGTGATCAGTTCATGCTCAGTCACGTGATCAGTGCATGATCAGCCACGTGATCAGTGCATGATAGCCACGTGATCAGTGCATGATCAGCCACGTGATCAGTGCATGATAAGCCAGGTGATCAGTGCATGATCAGCCACGTGATCATTTCATGATCAGTCACGTGATCTGTGCAGGACCAGGCAGGTGATCAGTGGATGATCAGCCACGTGATCAGTGCATGATAGCCACGTGATCAGTGCATGATCAGTCACCTGATGGGTGCATGATCAGTCACGTGATCAGTACATGATCAGCTACGTGATCATTGCATGATCAGCCACGTGATCAGTGCATGATAGTCATTGCGTGATCAGTGCATGATAGTTACGTGATCAGTTCATGATTAGTCACGTGATCTGTGCATGACCAGGCAGGTGATCAGTGCATGATCAGCCACGTGATCAGTGCATGATCAGTCACCTGATGGGTGTATGATCAGTCACGTGACCGGTACATGGTAGCTACATGATCATTGCATGATCAGCCACGTGAGTAGTGCATGATAGCCAGGTGATCAGTGCATGATCAGTCACATGATCAGTGCATGATCAGTCACGTGATCTGTGCATGACCACGCACGTGATCAGTGTATGACCAGCCAAGTGATCAGTGCATGATAGCCACGTGATCAGTGCATGATCAGTCACGTGATCAGTGCATGATCAGTCACGTTATCAGTGTATGATCAGCCACGTGATCAGTGCATGATCAGCCATAGGATCAGTGCATGATCAATTACGTCATCAGTGCATGGTCAGTCACGTGACCAGTATATTGTAGCTGTGTGATCATTGCATGATCAGCCACGTTAGCAGTGCATGATAGCCACGTGATCAGTGCATAATCAGTCACGTGACCAGTACATGGTAGCTATGTGATAATTGCATGATCAGCCACGTGATCAGTGCATGATAGCCACGTGATCAGTGCATGATAGCCATGTGATCACTGCATGATCAGCCACGTGACACGAGTGTGATCAGCCACGTGATCAGTGCATGATATCCACGTGATCAGTGCATGATAGCCACGTGATCAGTGCATGATAGCCACGTGATCAGTGCATGATCAGTCACGTGATACGTGTGTGATCAGCCACGTGATCAGTGCATGATGAGTCACGTGATCAATGCAGGATTAATTACGTGATCAGTGCATGATCAGTCACGTGACCAGTACATGATGGCACGTGATCGTGCATGATCACGTGATCATTCCATGATCAGCCACGTGAGCAGTGCATGATAGCCACGTGATCAGTGCATGATATCCAAGTGATCAGTGCATGATCAATCACGTGATCAGTGTATGATCGGCCACGTGAACAGTGCATGCTCAGTCACGTGATCAGGGCCTGCTGAGCTGCGTGATTACTGTCTGCTCATCTGCTTGACAATTGCCAGCTGAGCTGCACGATTCCTGCCTGTCATCTGCGTGACAATTGCCAGCTGTGCTGCGTAATTCCTGCCTGCTCAGCTGCTTGATTATTGCCAGCTGAGCAGCATGATTCCTCACAGCTGAGTTGCATGATTATTGCCTGCTCACTGTTTGATTCATGCCTACTCAGCTCTTTGTTTATTGCCTCCCGAGGCACATGATCAGTGTATGATATCAAACCTGATCAGCCCAATATGAGTCACATGATCAGCGCCATTAAGTCACGTGATCACTACATGATAGTCATGTGATCAGTCCATGCTCAGTCACGGTATCAGTGCATGATCAGCCCCGTGATCAGTGCATGACCGCCACGTGATCATTGCATGATAGCCACGTAATCAGTGCATGATCAGCCAGGTGATCAGTGCATGATAGCTACGTCAGCAGTTCATGATTAGTCACGTGATCTGTGCATGACCAGGCAGGTGATCAGTGTATGATCAGCCCCGTGATCAGTGCATGATCAGTCACCTGATGGGTGTATGATCAGTCACGTGACCGGTACATGGTAGCTACATGATCATTGCATGATCAGCCACGTGAGTAGTGCATGATAGCCAGGTGATCAGTGCATGATCAGTCACGTGAACAGTACATGATAGCCACGTGATCAGTGCATGATCAGTCACCTGATGGGTATATGATCAGTCACGTGACCGGTACATGGTAGCTACATGATCATTGCATGATCAGCCACGTGAGTAGTGCATGATAGCCAGGTGATCAGTGCATGATCAGTCACGTGATCAGTGCATGATCAGTCATGTTATCTGTGCATGACCAGACACGTGATCAGTGTATGACCAGCCAAGTGATCAGTGCATGATAGCCACGTGATCAGTGCATGATCAGTCACGTGCTCAGTGCATGATCAGTCACGTGATCAGTGTATGATCAGCCACATGATCAGTGCATGATCAGCCACATGATCAGTGCATGATCAATTACGTCATCAGTGCATGATCAGTCATGTGACCAGTACATGGTAGCTGCGTGAACATTGCATGATCTGCCACGTTAGCAGTGCATGATAGCCACGTGATCAGTGCATGATCAGTCACGTGATCAGTGCATGATCAGTCACCTGATGGGTGTATGATCAGTCACGTGACCGGTACATGGTAGCTTCATGATCATTGCATGATCAGCCACGTGAGTAGTGCATGATAGCCAGGTGATCAGTGCATGATCAGTCACGTGATCAGTGCATGATCAGTCACGTGATCAGTGTATGATCAGCCACATGATCAGTGCATGATCAGCCACATGATCAGTGCATGATCAATTACGTCATCAGTGCATGATCAGTCATGTGACCAGTACATGGTAGCTGCGTGAACATTGCATGATCTGCCACGTTAGCAGTGCATGATAGCCACGTGATCAGTGCATGATCAGTCACGTTATCAGTGCATGATCAGTCACCTGATGGGTGTATGATCAGTCACGTGACCGGTACATGGTAGCTACATGATCATTGCATAATCAGCCACGTGAGTAGTGCATGATAGGCAGGTGATCAGTGCATGATCAGTCACGTGATCAGTGCATGATCAGTCACGTGATCAGTGTATGATCAGCCACATGATCAGTGCATGATCAGCCACATGATCAGTGCATGATCAATTACGTCATCAGTGCATGATCAGTCACGTGAACAGTACATGATAGATATGTGATCATTGCATGATAGCTACGTGATCAGTGCATGATCAGCCAGGTGATCAGTGCATGATAGCTACGTGATCAGTGCATGATCAGCCAGGTGATCAGTGCATGATAGCTACGTCATCAGTTCATGATTAGTCACGTGCTCTGTGCATGACCAGGCAGGTGATCAGTGTATGATCAGCCACGTGATCAGTGCACGATCAGTCACCTGATGGGTGTATGATCAGTCACGTGACCGATACATGGTAGCTACATGATCATTGCATGATCAGCCACGTGAGTAGTGCATGATAGCCAGGTGATCAGTGCATGATCAGTCACGTGATCAGTGCATGATCAGTCATGTTATCTGTGCATGACCAGGCACGTGATCAGTGTATGACCAGCCAAGTGATCAGTGCATGATCAGTCCCGTGATCAGTGCATGATCAGTCACGTGATCAGTGCATGATCAGTCACGTGATCAGTCCATGATCAGCCACATGATCAGTGCATGATCAGCCACATGATCAGTGCATGATCAGCCACATGATCAGTGCATGATCAGCCACATGATCAGTGCATGATCAATTATGTCATCAGTGCATGATCAGTCATGTGATCAGTACATGGTAGCTGCGTGAACATTGCATGATCTGCCACGTTAGCAGTGCATGATAGCCACGTGATCAGTGCATGATCAGTCACGTTATCAGTGCATGATCAGTCACCTGATGGGTGTATGATCAGTCACGTGACCGGTACATGGTAGCACATGATCATTGCATAATCAGCCACGTGAGTAGTGCATGATAGGCAGGTGATCAGTGCATGATCAGTCACGCGTGATCAGTGCATGATCAGTCACGTGATCAGTGTATGATCAGCCACGTGATCAGTGCATGATCAGCCACGTGATCAGTGCATGATCAATTCGTCATCAGTGCATGATCAGTCACGTGAACAGTACATGATAGATATGTGATCATTGCATGATCAGCACGTGATCAGTGCATGATCAGCCAGGTGATCAGTGCATGATAGCTACGTGATCAGTGCATGATCAGCCAGGTGATCAGTGCATGATAGATAGCTACGTCATCAGTTCGTGATTAGTCACGTGCTCTGTGCATGACCAGGCAGGTGATCAGTGCATGATCAGCCACGTGATCAGTGCATGATCAGTCACCTGATGGGTGTATGATCAGTCCGCGTGATCGATGCCATGATCAGCTACGTGATCATTGCATGATCAGCCACGTGGTCAGTGCATGGTAGCCAGGTGATCAGTGCATGATCAGTCACGTGATCAGTGCATGATCAGTCGCGTTATCTGTGCATGACCAGGCACGTGATCAGTGTATGACCAGTCACGTGAACAGTGCATGATAGCCACGTGATCAGTGCATGATCAGTCACGTGCTCAGTGCATGATCAGTCACGTGATCAGTGTATGATCAGCCACATGATCAGTGCATGATCAGCCACGTGATCAGTGCATGATCAGCCACGTCATCAGTGCATGATCAGTCACGTGATCAGTACATGATAGATATGTGATCATTGCGATCGATCAGTCACGTGCAGTGCATGATAGCCACCTGATGAGTGCATGATCAGCCACGTGATCAGTGCATGATCAGTCACGTGATCCGTGCATGATCAGTCAGGTGATGGGTGCATCATCAGTCACGTGACGGTACATGTCAGCTACGTGATCACTGCAGGATCAGCCCGTGAGCAGTGCATGATCAGACCGCGTGATCCGTGCATGATCAGTCACGTGAGCAGTGTATGATCAGCCACGTGATCAGTGTATGATCAGCCACGTGATCAGTGCATGATCAGCCACGTGATCAGTTCATGATTAATCACGTGATCTGTGCATGACAGGCACGTGATCAGTGCATGATATCCACGTGATCAGTGAATGATAGCCACGTGATCAGTTCATGATTAGTCAAGTGATCTGTGCAGGACCAGGCACGTGAACAATGCATGATCTGCCACGTGATCGGTGCATTATACCCACGTGATAAGTCCATGATCAGTCACGTGATACGTGCATGATCAGTCACGTGATCAGTGCATGATCATCCAGGTGATCAGTGCATGATCAGCCACGTGATCACTTCATGATTAGTCAGGTGATCTGTGCATGATCAGCACGTGATCAGTGTATGATCAGCCACGTGATCCGTGCATGATAGCCGCGTGATCAGTGCATGATCAGCCACGTGATCAGTGCATGATCAGCCACGTGATCAGTGCATGATAGCCACCTGATCAGTGCATGATCAGCCAGGTGATCAGTGCATGATAGCTACGTGATCAGTTCATGATCAGTCACGTGATCTGTGCATGACCAGGCAGGTGATCGGTGTATGATCAGCCACGTGATCAGTGCATGATCAGCCACGTGATCAGTGCATGATCAGTCACGTGATCAGTGCATGATCAGTCACGTGATCGGTACATGATAGCTACGTGATCATTGCATGATCAGCCGCGTGAGTAGTGCATGATAGCCACATGATCAGTGCATGATCAGTCCGCGTGATCAGTGCATGATAGCCACCTGATCAGTGCATGATCAGCCAGGTGATCAGTGCATGATCAGTCACGTCATCACGTGATCAGTGCATGCGTGACCAGTCACGATATCTGTGCAGGACCAGGCAGGTGATCAGTGGATGATCAGCCACGTGAACAGTGCATGATAGCCCACGTGATCAGTGTGATGATCGGTCACCTGATAGGTGTATGATTAGTCACGTGATCTGTGCATGACAGGCACGTGATCGGTGCATGATCAGCCACGTGATCAGTGAATGATAGCCAGGTGATCAGTTCATGATTAGTCACGTGATCAGTGCATGATCAGTCGCGTGATCAA
This sequence comes from Bos mutus, assembly GCF_027580195.1. Taxonomy (NCBI): domain Eukaryota; kingdom Metazoa; phylum Chordata; class Mammalia; order Artiodactyla; family Bovidae; genus Bos; species Bos mutus. The sequence goes on from NW_027220255.1 coordinate 15,150, forward strand.
TGTATGATCTGGCACGTGATCAGTGTGCATGACCACCCAAGTGATCGGTGCATAAGCCAGGTGATCAGTGTATGATCAGTCACGTGATCGTGTGTGATCATCCAGGTGATCCAGTGCGTGATGAGCCCGTGATCACTGCATGATTAGTCAGGTGATCTGTGCATGAGTGCGCGTGATCAGTGCATTGATCCGTGATAGCCACGTGATCAGTGCATGATCAGCCACGTGATCAGTGCATGATAGCCACGTGATCAGTGCATGATCAGCCACGTGATCAGTGCATGATCAGCCACGTGATCAGTGCATGACCAGCTACGTGATCCAGTGCATGATTAGTCACGTGATCGGTGTGCATGACCAGGCAGGTGATCGGTGCATGATCAGCCACGTGAACAGTGCATGATCAGCCATGTGATCGGTGCATGATCAGTCACGTGATATGTGTATGATCAGTCACGTGACGGTGCATGATCAGCTCCGTGATCATTGCATGATCAGCGGCGTGTTCAGTGCATGATATTTCGTGATCGGTGCATGATAGCCACGTGATTTGTGCATGACCAGTCACGTGATCAGTGCATGATCAGCCACGTGATCTGTGCATGATAGCTCGCCATCGGTGCATGATTAGTCACCTGATCTGTGCAGGATCCAGTTCGTGATCAGTGCATGATCAGCCACGTGAACAGTGCATGATAGCTGCGTGATCGGTGCATGATCAGCCACGTGATGGGTGCATGATCAGCCGCATTGATCGGGCATGATAGCTACGTGATCAGTGCATGATCAGCCACGTGAGCAGTGCATGATCAGCCAGGTGATCAGTGCATGATCAGCCACGTGATCAGTGCATGATCAGTCGCGTGATCTGCATGACCAGGCACGCGTGATCAGTGTATGACCAGCCACGTGATCAGAGCCTGAAAGCCAGGTGATCGGTGCCTGATCAGTCACGTAATCAGTGTGTGATCAGCCAGGTGATCAGTGCATGTGATCTGCGTGATCAGTGCAGGATCAATTACGTGATCAGTGCCTGAACAGTCATGTGACTAGTGCATGCTGAGGCAGCGTGATCATTGCATGATCAGCCCATGTGAGCAGTGCATGATGAGCTGTTTGATTCGTGCATGATCAGCTCGTGATCAGTGCCTGACTACACGTGATCAGTGCATGATCAAACGTGATCAGCCCATGATCAGTCATGATCAGTACATGGTAGCATGTGATCATTGCATGATAGTCACGTGATCAGTGCATGAGGGACGTGATCAGTGCATGATCAGCCACATGATCAGTGCATGATCAGTCACGTGACCAGTGCATGAGTCAGCTGCGTGATCATTGCATGATCAGCCACGTGATAAGTGCATGATAGAGCGTAGTCAGTGCATGATCAGTCACGTGATCAGTGTGTGATCAGCCACGTGATCGGTGCATGATAGCCCACGTGATCATTGTATGATAGCCACGTGATCAGTGCATGATAGCCACCTGATCAGTTCATGATTAGTCACGTGATTTGTGCATGACCAGGCAGGTGATCAGTGTATGATCAGCCACGTGAACTGTGCATATAGCCACGTGATCAGTGCATGATAAGTCACCTGATGGGTGTATGATCAGTCACGTGATCGGGTGCATGGTCAGCTACGCGTGATCATTGCATGATCAGCCACGTGACGGGTGTGATCATGCGTGAACAGTGCATGTTCAGCCACGTGATCAGCGATTGATCATCGCGTGATCAGTGCATAATCAGCCGCATCCCAGTGTATGATCAGCCCGTGAGCAGTGAATGCTCAGCCATGGGACGCCGTATGATCAGTGCGTGAGCTGCGTGATACTCAAGTGATCGGTGCATGATCAGTTGCCGTGATCAGAGCCTGACCCGCGGGATTACTGTCTGCTCATCTGCGTGACAATTGCCAGCTGAGCTGGTAATCCTGCCTGCTCAGCTACCAGCTGTGATTGCCTGCCAGCTGAGTTGTGAGCAGCATGATTGTCCTGATCAGCTGGGTATGATTTTTGCCTGTGACTGTTTTGATCAGTGCCTACTCAGCTCTTTGTTTTATGCAACCCGAGGCGTGATCAGTGTATGATATCAAACATGATCTGCCCATGATCGTCACATGATCCCCCATTAAGTCGCGTGATCGGCGGTGTATGGTCATGTGATCAGTCCATGCTGGGCCAGTCAGTGATCAGTGCATGTTCATCCCGTGATCAGTGCATGCACAATTCGTACGTGATCAGTGCGTGATCGGTAGCGTGATCAGTGCATGATCAGCCGCGTGATCAGTTCATGATAGCCCGGTGATCAGTGCAGGATCGTGATCTATGCGTGATCAGGTTCGCGATCATTCGCGTGATCAGTGCATGATAAGCCACGTGATCAGTGCATGATCAGCCATGTGACCAGTGCATGGCGGCTACGTGATCGTGCATGATCGGCCCGTGACGGTGGGTGATCAGCCGCGTGACAGTGCATGATCAGGCGTGATCAGTGCATGATCGGTCCCGTGATCAGTGCATGATCAGTTTTGTGATCAGTGCATGATTAGCCACGTGATCAGTGCATGATCAGTCACGTTGACCGGTATATGAACAGCCAGGTGATCATTGAATGATAGCCACGTGATCAGTGCATGATCAGTCACGTGATCAGTGTATGATGAGCCATGGGATCACTGCATGATCAGTCCCGTGATCGCGTGTGTGGTAGCTCACGTGATCAGTGCATGATACCCGTGATCGGTGCATATTAGTACATTGATCCAGTGCATGATAACCGCGTGATCAGTGCATGATCATTCCATTGATCGTGTGTGATCAACCACGTGATCGGTGCATGATGAATCGCGTGATCAGTGCAGGATCGATCACGTGACCGGTAAATGTTTTTGTCGCGTGATCATTCCGTAGTCGGCCTCGTGAGCAGTGCATGATAGCGTGATCGGTGCATGATATCAAGTGATCAGTGCATGATCAATCGCGGTGATCGGTGTATGATCAGCCCGTGAACAGTGCATGCTCAGTCCGCGTGATCGGGGCCTGCTGAGCTGCGTGATTACTGTGCGCTGTCTAGCGACAATTGCCAGCTGAGCTGTGCGATTCCTGCCTGTCATCTAGCGTGACAATTGCCAGCTGTTGCTGCATAATTCCCTGCCGGCTCGCTGCTTGATTATTGCCAGCTGAGCAGCCCGTGATCAGTGCATGATCAGTCGCGTGATCAGTGCATGATCATCTGCGTGATCAGTGCCAGCTGTGCTGCGTGATCAGTGCATGATCAGCGCGTGATCAGTGTGCATGATCCAGCGCGTGATCAGTGCATGATCAGTTCCGTGATTCAGTGCATGATCACTCGCGTGATCAGTGCATGATCAGCTCGTGATCAGTGCATGATCAGCCACGTGATCAGTGCATGATCAAGCGTGATCAGTGCATGATCAGTCACGTGATCAGTGCATGATCAGTTAAGTGATCAGTGCATGATCACACGTGATCAGTGCATGATAGTCACGTGTCACCGTGATCAGTGCATGATCAGCCGCGTGATCAGTGCATGATCAGTCGCGTGATCAGTGTATGATCAGCCGCGTGATCAGTGCATGATCAGCCACGTGATCAGTGCATGATCAGCCACGTGATCAGTGCATGATCAGCCGCGTGATCAGTGCATGATCAGCCGCGTGATCTGTGCATGATCAGCCACGTGATCAGTGCATGATCAGCCACGTGATCAGTGCATGATCAGCCACGTGATCAGTGCATGATCAGCCACGTGATCGGTGCATGATCAGTCACGTGATCAGTGCATGATCAGCCCGTGATCAGTGCATGATCAGCCACGTGATCAGTGCATGATCAGCCACGTGATCAGTGCATGATCAGTCACGTGATCAGTGCATGATCAGTCCGTGATCAGTGCATGATCAGGCGCGTGATCAGTGCATGATCAGCCACGTGATCAGTGCATGATCAGCCCGTGTGATCAGTGCATGATCAGTGCATGCGTGATCAGTGCATGATGATCAGCCACGTGATCAGTGCATGATCAGCCACGTGATCAGTGCATGATCAGTCACGTGATCAGTGCATGATCAGTCGCGTGATCAGTGCATGATCAGCCACGTGATCAGTGCATGATCAGTCCGCGTGATCAGTGCATGATCATGATCAGCCCGTGATCAGTGCATGATCAGCCACGTGATCAGTGCATGATCAGCCACGTGATCAGTGCATGATCAGCCGCGTGATCAGTGCATGATCAGTCACGTGATCAGTGCATGATCAGCCACGTGATCAGTGCATGATCAGTCGTGATCAGTGCATGATCAGCCACGTGATCAGTGCATGATCAGGCGCGTGATCAGTGCATGATCAGCCACGTGATCAGTGCATGATCAGCCCGTGATCAGTGCATGATCAGCCCGCGTGATCAGTGCATGATCAGTCACGTGATCAGTGCATGATCAGCCGCGTGATCAGTGCATGATCAGTCACGTGATCAGTGCATGATCAGCCGCGTGATCAGTGCATGATCAGCCCGTGATCAGTGCATGATCAGCCGCGTGATCAGTGCATGATCAGTCACGTGATCAGTGCATGATCAGCCACGTGATCAGTGCATGATCACGTGATCAGTGCATGATCAGCCACGTGATCAGTGCATGATCAGCCGCGTGATCAGTGCATGATCAGCTGCGTGATCAGTGCATGATCAGCCCGCGTGATCAGTGCATGATCAGCCCGTGATCAGTGCATGATCAGCCACGTGATCAGTGCATGATCAGTCACGTGATCAGTGCATGATCAGCCGCGTGATCAGTGCATGATCAGCCGCGTGATCAGTGCATGATCATGCGTGATCAGTGCATGATCCGCGTGATCAGTGCATGATCAGCCGCGTGATCAGTGCATGATCAGCCACGTGATCAGTGCATGATCAGCCACGTGATCAGTGCATGATCAGCCGCGTGATCAGTGCATGATCAGCCACGTGATCAGTGCATGATCAGCCGCGTGATCAGTGCATGATCAGGCGCGTGATCAGTGCATGATCAGCCACGTGATCAGTGCATGATCAGATCACGTGATCAGTGCATGATCAGTCGCGTGATCAGTGCATGATCAGCCACGTGATCAGTGCATGATCAGTCGCGTGATCAGTGCATGATCAGCCGCGTGATCAGTGCATGATCAGCCACGTGATCAGTGCATGATCAGCCACGTGATCAGTGCATGATCAGCCGCGTGATCAGTGCATGATCAGTTGCGTGATCAGTGCATGATCAGCCGCGTGATCAGTGCATGATCGGTCACGTGATCAGTGCATGATCAGCCCGTGATCAGTGCATGATCAGTCACGTGATCAGTGCATGATCAGCCACGTGATCAGTGCATGATCAGCCGCGTGATCAGTGCATGATCAGCCGCGTGATCAGTGCATGATCAGCCACGTGATCAGTGCATGATCAGCACGTGATCAGTGCATGATCAGCCGCGTGATCAGTGCATGATCAGCCACGTGATCAGTGCATGATCTGCCCACGTGATCAGTGCATGATCAGCCACGTGATCAGTGCATGATCAGCCGCGTGATCAGTGCATGATCAGCCACGTGATCAGTGCATGATCAGCCCGTGATCAGTGCATGATCAGCCACGTGATCAGTGCATGATCAGCCACGTGATCAGTGCATGATCAGCCACGTGATCAGTGCATGATCAGTCACGTGATCAGTGCATGATCAGCCACGTGATCAGTGCATGATCAGCCACGTGATCAGTGCATGATCAGCCCGTGATCAGTGCATGATCAGCCGCGTGATCAGTGCATGATCAGCAGGCGTGATCAGTGCATGATGCAGCCACGTGATCAGTGCATGATCAGCCACGTGATCAGTGCATGATCAGCCGCGTGATCAGTGCATGATCAGATCGCGTGATCAGTGCATGATCATCGCGTGATCGGTGTGCATGATCAGCCACGTGATCAGTGCATGATCAGCCACGTGATCAGTGCATGTGATCAGATCACGTGATCAGTGCATGATGTGCATGATCTGTCGTGATCATCTGCATGATCAGCCCGTGATCGTGATCAGTGCATGCGTGCATGATCAGGCGTGATCAGTGCATGATCAGTCCCGTGATCAGTGCATGATCATCCACGTGATCAGTGCATGATCAGCTTCGTGATCAGTGCATGATCAGCCACGTGATCAGTGCATGATCAGCCACGTGATCAGTGCATGATCAGTCACGTGATCAGTGCATGATCAGCCGCGTGATCAGTGCATGATCAGCCCACGTGATCAGTGCATGATCAGTCCCGTGATCAGTGCATGATCAGCCGCGTGATCAGTGCATGATCAGCCGCGTGATCAGTGCATGATCAGCCGCGTGATCAGTGCATGATCAGCCGCGTGATCAGTGCATGATCAGCCGTGATCAGTGCATGATCAGCCACGTGATCAGTGCATGATCAGCCACGTGATCAGTGCATGATCAGGCGCGTGATCAGTGCATGATCAGTCACGTGATCAGTGCATGATCAGCCCGTGATCAGTGCATGATCAGCCACGTGATCAGTGCATGATCAGCCCGTGATCAGTGCATGATCAGCCACGTGATCAGTGCATGATCAGCCGCCGTGATCAGTGCATGATCAGCCGCGTGATCAGTGCATGATCAGTCGCGTGATCAGTGCATGATCAGCCACGTGATCAGTGCATGATCAGCCGCGTGATCAGTGCATGATCGCGTGATCAGTGCATGAACGCCAAGTGATCAATGCATGTACCAGTCCGTGGTAAATTGTGATCCAGCTTCGCAGTCACTGCATATTCAGCCCGTGATTGTGCATGATTGATCACGTGATCAGTGAATGATCAACCACGTGATCGGTGCATTCTCAACCCGTGATCGATGGTTATCATAGCGTGATCAGTATGATCAGGCTGGCGAAGAGGCATGATTGTCTACGGATGAGTGGATGAGGAAGCAGGTTATCAGTGCTTGATCATTACGCGCTCAGTATGATCAGCCACGTGATCAGAGAATGATAGCCACGGATTACCGCATTGAGGTTACGCACATTGTGTGTGGCGATCAACCACGGATCAATGAAAATAGTCACCAGAATAGTGCGATCAGTCGCGCGATCGACCGCGATCAGTCATTTAGATCAGTGCATGCACAGCCACGTGATCAGTGCATGATCAGCCGCGTGATCAGTGCATGATCAGCCCGCGTGATCAGTGCATGATCAGCCGCGTGATCAGTGCATGATCAGCCACGTGATCAGTGCATGATCAGCCACGTGATCAGTGCATGATCAGCCGCGTGATCAGTGCATGATCAGCCACGTGATCAGTGCATGATCAGCCACGTGATCAGTGCATGCATGATCAGCCGCGTGATCAGTGCATGATCAGCCGCGTGATCAGTGCATGATCAGCCACGTGATCAGTGCATGATCAGTCCGCGTGATCAGTGTGCATGATCAGCCCGTGATCAGTGCATGATCAGCATGCGTGATCAGTGCATGATCAGCTGCGTGATCAGTGCATGATCAGCCACGTGATCAGTGCATGATCAGCCACGTGATCAGTGCATGATCAGCTGCGTGATCAGTGCATGATCAGCCGCGTGATCAGTGCATGATCAGCCACGTGATCAGTGCATGATCATCGCGTGATCAGTGCATGATCAGTCACGTGATCAGTGCATGATCAGCCGCGTGATCAGTGCATGATCAGCCGCGTGATCAGTGCATGATCAGCCACGTGATCAGTGCATGATCAGCCACGTGATCAGTGCATGATCAGCCACGTGATCAGTGCATGATCAGCCACGTGATCAGTGCATGATCAGCCGCGTGATCAGTGCATGATCAGCCCGTGATCAGTGCATGATCAGCCACGTGATCAGTGCATGATCAGCCACGTGATCAGTGCATGATCAGCCACGTGATCGGTGCATGATCAGCCCGCGTGATCAGTGCATGATCAGCCACGTGATCAGTGCATGATCAGTCACGTGATCGGTGCATGATCAGTCACGTGATCAGTGCATGATCAGCCGCGTGATCAGTGCATGATCAGCCACGTGATCAGTGCATGATCAGCCGCGTGATCAGTGCATCGTGTGCGTGATCAGTGCATGATGCCCGCGTGATCAGTGCATGATCAGCCACGTGATCAGTGCATGATCAGCCACGTGATCAGTGCATGATCAGCCACGTGATCGGTGCATGATCAGTCACGTGATCAGTGCATGATCAGTCACGTGATCAGTGCATGATCAGCCGCGTGATCAGTGCATGATCAGCCGCGTGATCAGTGCATGATCAGTCACGTGATCAGTGCATGATCAGCCGCGTGATCAGTGCATGATCAGCCGCGTGATCAGTGCATGATCAGCCACGTGATCAGTGCATGATCAGCCGCGTGATCAGTGCATGATCAGCCACGTGATCAGTGCATGATCAGTCGCGTGATCAGTGCATGATCAGTCACGTGATCAGTGCATGATCAGTCACGTGATCAGTGCATGATCAGCCGCGTGATCAGTGCATGATCGGCCCGTGATCAGTGCATGATCAGTCACGTGATCAGTGCATGATCAGCCACGTGATCAGTGCATGATCAGCCACGTGATCGAGTGCATCAGTGATCAGCCCGCGTGATCAGTGCATGATCAGCCGCGTGATCAGTGCATGATCAGCCGCGTGATCAGTGCATGATCAGTCCACGTGATCAGTGCATGATCAGCCGCGTGATCAGTGCATGATCAGCCACGTGATCAGTGCATGATCAGCCACGTGATCAGTGCATGATCAGCCGCGTGATCAGTGCATGATCAGCCACGTGATCAGTGCATGATCAGCCGCGTGATCAGTGCATGATCCGCGTGATCGTGATGAGTGCATGATCAGTGCGTGATCGTGTGCATGATCAGCCACGTGATCAGTGCATGATCAGCCACGTGATCAGTGTGCATGATCAGTCACGTGATCAGTGCATGATCAGCCGCGTGATCAGTGCATGATCAGTCAGCCACGTGATCAGTGCATGATCAGATCGTGATCAGTGCATGATCAGTCATCCGTGTGATCAGTGCATGATCAGTGTGATCGTGTGATCAGTGCATGATCAGCGCGTGATCAGTGCATGATCAGCCCGTGATCAGTGCATGATCAGCCGCGTGATCAGTGCATGATCAGCCGCGTGATCAGTGCATGATCAGCCGTGTGATCAGTGCATGATCAGCCACGTGATCAGTGCATGATCAGCCACGTGATCAGTGCATGATCAGCCACGTGATCAGTGCATGATCAGCCGCGTGATCAGTGCATGATCAGCCGCGTGATCAGTGCATGATCAGCCACGTGATCAGTGCATGATCAGCCGCGTGATCAGTGCATGATCAGCCGCGTGATCAGTGCATGATCAGCCACGTGATCAGTGCATGATCAGTCACGTGATCGGTGTATGATCAGCCACGTGATCGGTGCATGATCAGCCACGTGATCAGTGCATGATCAGCCACGTGATCAGTGCATGATCAGCCGCGTGATCAGTGCATGATCAGCGTGATCGTGATCAGTGCATGATCAGCCGCGTGATCAGTGCATGATCAGCCGTGATCAGTGCATGATCAGCCACGTGATCAGTGCATGATCAGTCCGTGATCGGTGTATGATCAGTCACGTGATCGGTGCATGATGTCAGCCGTGATCGTGCGTGATCAGTGCATGATCAGCCCGTGATCAGTGCATGATCAGCCACGTGATCAGTGCATGATCAGCCACGTGATCAGTGCATGATCAGTCACGTGATCAGTGCATGATCAGCCGCGTGATCAGTGCATGATCAGCCACGTGATCAGTGCATGATCAGCCACGTGATCAGTGCATGATCAGTCGCGTGATCAGTGCATGATCAGCCACGTGATCAGTGCATGATCAGCCACGTGATCAGTGCATGATCAGATCACGTGATCAGTGCATGATCAGTCGCGTGATCAGTGCATGATCAGCCGCGTGATCAGTGCATGATCAGCCACGTGATCAGTGCATGATCAGCCGCGTGATCAGTGCCTGATCAGCCTCGTGATCAGTGCATGATCAGCCACGTGATCAGTGCATGATCAGCGCGTGATCAGTGCATGATCAGCCACGTGATCAGTGCATGATCAGCCACGTGATCAGTGCATGATCAGCCGCGTGATCAGTGCATGATCAGATCCGTGCGTGATCAGTGCATGATCAGCCACGTGATCAGTGCATGATCAGCCACGTGATCAGTGCATGATCAGTCGCGTGATCAGTGCATGATCAGCCATGCGTGATCAGTGCATGATCAGTCCGTGATCAGTGCATGATCAGTCACGTGATCAGTGCATGATCAGCCACGTGATCAGTGCATGATCAGCCACGTGATCAGTGCATGATCAGCCGCGTGATCAGTGCATGATCAGTCACGTGATCAGTGCATGATCAGCCGCGTGATCAGTGCATGATCAGCCACGTGATCAGTGCATGATCAGCCGCGTGATCAGTGCATGATCAGCCACGTGATCAGTGCATGATCAGCCACGTGATCAGTGCATGATCAGCCGCGTGATCAGTGCATGATCAGTCACGTGATCAGTGCATGATCAGCCACGTGATCAGTGCATGATCAGCCACGTGATCAGTGCATGATCAGCCGCGTGATCAGTGCATGATCAGGCACGTGATCAGTGCATGATCAGCCACGTGATCAGTGCATGATCAGCCGCGTGATCAGTGCATGATCAGCCGCGTGATCAGTGCATGATCAGTCGCGTGATCAGTGCATGATCAGCCGCGTGATCAGTGCATGATCAGCCGCGTGATCAGTGCATGATCAGTCACGTGATCAGTGCATGATCAGTCACGTGATCAGTGCATGATCAGCCACGTGATCAGTGCATGATCCAGCCGTGATCAGTGCATGATCAGCCCACGTGATCAGTGCATGATCAGCCACGTGATCAGTGTGCATGATCAGCCCGTGATCGGTGCGTGATCGTGATCAGTGCGTGATCAGCCGCGTGATCAGTGCGTGATCAGCCATGATCATCGCGTGATCAGTGCATGATCAGCCGCGTGATCAGTGCATGATCAGCCACGTGATCAGTGCATGATCAGCCACGTGATCAGTGCATGATCAGTCCGCGTGATCAGTGCATGATCAGCCACGTGATCAGTGCATGATCAGCCCGTGATCAGTGCGTGATCAGTCGCGTGCGTGATGTGCATGATCAGTCTCGTGATCAGTGTGCATGATCAGCATCGTGATCAGTGCATGATCAGCCGCGTGATCAGTGCATGATCAGCCACGTGATCAGTGCATGATCAGCCACGTGATCAGTGCATGATCAGCCCGTGATCAGTGCATGATCAGCCCGCGTGATCAGTGCATGATCAGCCACGTGATCAGTGCATGATCAGCCACGTGATCAGTGCATGATCAGCCACGTGATCAGTGCATGATCAGCCACGTGATCAGTGCATGATCAGCCGCGTGATCAGTGCATGATCAGCCGCGTGATCAGTGCATGATCAGCCACGTGATCAGTGCATGATCAGTCACGTGATCAGTGTATGATCAGCCACGTGATCAGTGCATGATCAGCCACGTGATCAGTGCATGATCAGTCGCGTGATCAGTGCATGATCAGCCACGTGATCAGTGCATGATCAGCAGCCACGTGATCAGTGCATGATCAGCCGCGTGATCAGTGCATGATCAGTCACGTGATCAGTGCATGATCAGCCACGTGATCAGTGCATGATCAGCCGTGATCAGTGCATGATCAGCCACGTGATCAGTGCATGATCAGCCACGTGATCAGTGCATGATCAGCCACGTGATCAGTGCATGATCAGCCGCGTGATCAGTGCATGATCAGCCCGTGATCAGTGCATGATCAGCCACGTGATCAGTGCATGATCAGCCGCGTGATCAGTGCATGATCAGTCACGTGATCAGTGCATGATCAGCCACGTGATCAGTGCATGATCAGCCACGTGATCAGTGCATGATCAGCCGCGTGATCAGTGCATGATCAGTCCGCGTGATCAGTGCATGATCAGCCGCGTGATCAGTTCAGCCCGTGATCAGTGCATGCCGCGTGATCAGTGCATGATCAGCCACGTGATCAGTGCATGATCAGCCACGTGATCAGTGCATGATCAGCCACGTGATCAGTGCATGATCAGCCCGCGTGATCAGTGTGCATGATCAGTCGCGTGATCAGTGCATGATCAGCCACGTGATCAGTGCATGATCAGCCGCGTGATCAGTGCATGATCAGCCACGTGATCAGTGCATGATCAGTCGCGTGATCAGTGCATGATCAGTCAGTCGCGTGATCAGTGTATGATCAGCCACGTGATCAGTGCATGATCAGCCCGCGTGATCAGTGCATGATCAGCCCGTGATCAGTGCATGATCGATCAGCGTGATCAGTGCATGATCAGCCACGTGATCAGTGCATGATCAGCCACGTGATCAGTGCATGATCAGCCGCGTGATCAGTGCATGATCAGCCCGTGATCAGTGCATGATCAGCCGCGTGATCAGTGCATGATCAGCCACGTGATCAGTGCATGATCAGCCACGTGATCAGTGCATGATCATCCACGTGATCAGTGCATGATCAGCCACGTGATCAGTGCATGATCAGCCCGTGATCAGTGCATGATCAGCCACGTGATCAGTGCATGATCAGCCGCGTGATCAGTGCATGATCAGCCGCGTGATCAGTGCATGATCAGCCGCGTGATCAGTGCATGATCAGCCGCGTGATCAGTGCATGATCAGCCGCGTGATCAGTGCATGATCAGCCCGTGATCAGTGCATGATCAGGCGCGTGATCAGTGCATGATCAGCCACGTGATCAGTGCATGATCAGCCACGTGATCAGTGCATGATCAGTCACGTGATCAGTGCATGATCAGCCACGTGATCAGTGCATGATCAGCCACGTGATCAGTGCATGATCAGCCACGTGATCAGTGCATGATCAGTCGCGTGATCAGTGCATGATCAGCCGCGTGATCAGTGCATGATCAGCCACGTGATCAGTGCATGATCAGTCACGTGATCAGTGCATGATCATCCCGTGATCAGTGCATGATCAGCCGCGTGATCAGTGCATGATCAGCCACGTGATCAGTGCATGATCAGCCGCGTGATCAGTGCATGATCAGTCACGTGATCAGTGCATGATCAGTCACGTGATCAGTGCATGATCAGCCGCGTGATCGGTGCATGATCAGCCCGTGATCAGTGCATGATCGTGCGTGCCGCGTGATCAGTGCATGATCAGCCACGTGATCAGTGCATGATCAGCCACGTGATCAGTGCATGATCAGCCACGTGATCAGTGCATGATCAGCCGCGTGATCAGTGCATGATCAGCCACGTGATCAGTGCATGATCAGCCACGTGATCAGTGCATGATCAGCCACGTGATCAGTGCATGATCAGCCGCGTGATCAGTGCATGATCAGCCACGTGATCAGTGCATGATCAGCCACGTGATCAGTGCATGATCAGTCGCGTGATCAGTGCATATGATCAGCCCGTGATCAGTGCATGATCAGGCACGTGATCAGTGCATGATCAGCCGCGTGATCAGTGCATGATCAGTCACGCGTGATCAGTGCATGATCAGCCACGTGATCAGTGCATGATCAGTGATCAGTGCGTGATCAGTGCATGATCAGTGCCACGTGATCAGTGCATGATCAGTCGCGTGATCGGTGCATGATCAGCCATCGTGATCGAGTGTATGTGCATGATCAGCCGCGTGATCAGTGCATGATCAGCCACGTGATCAGTGCATGATCAGCCGCGTGATCAGTGCATGATCAGCCACGTGATCGGTGCATGATCAGCCACGTGATCAGTGCATGATCAGCCGCGTGATCAGTGCATGATCAGCCGCGTGATCAGTGCATGATCAGCCACGTGATCAGTGCATGATCAGCCCGTGATCAGTGCATGATCAGCCACGTGATCAGTGCATGATCAGCCACGTGATCAGTGCATGATCAGCCACGTGATCAGTGCATGATCAGCCGCGTGATCAGTGCATGATCAGCCACGTGATCAGTGCATGATCAGCCACGTGATCAGTGCATGATCAGCCACGTGATCAGTGCATGATCAGCCACGTGATCAGTGCATGATCACGTGATCGGTGCATGTGCGTGATCAGTGCATGATCAGCCACGTGATCAGTGCATGATCAGTCACGTGATCAGTGCATGATCAGTCACGTGATCGTGCATGATCAGCCGCGTGATCAGTGCATGATCAGCCACGTGATCAGTGCATGATCAGCCACGTGATCAGTGCATGATCAGTCACGTGATCAGTGCATGATCAGCCACGTGATCAGTGCATGATCAGCCCCGTGATCAGTGCATGATCAGTGCGTGATCAGTGCATGATCAGCCCGTGATCAGTGCATGATCAGCCGCGTGATCAGTGCATGATCAGCCACGTGATCAGTGCATGATCAGCCGCGTGATCAGTGCATGATCAGCCACGTGATCAGTGCATGATCAGTCACGTGATCGTGTGTGATGATCCGCGTGATCAGTCGGCCGTGATCAGTGCATGATCAGCCACGTGATCAGTGCATGATCAGCCACGTGATCAGTGTGTATGATCAGCCGCGTGATCAGTGCATGATCAGTCCGCGTGATCGGTGCATGATCAGCCACGTGATCAGTGCATGATCAGCCACGTGATCAGTGCATGATCAGCCGCGTGATCAGTGCATGATCAGCCACGTGATCAGTGCATGATCAGCCACGTGATCAGTGCATGATCAGTCGCGTGATCAGTGCATGATCAGGCGTGATCAGTGCATGATCAGCCACGTGATCAGTGCATGATCAGCCACGTGATCGGTGCATGATCAGTCACGTGATCAGTGCATGATCAGCCCACGTGATCAGTGCATGATCAGGCACGTGATCAGTGCATGATCAGCCACGTGATCAGTGCATGTTCAGTCACGTGATCAGTGCATGATCAGCCACGTGATCAGTGCATGATCAGCCACGTGATCGGTGTGCATGATCAGCCGCGTGATCAGTGCATCAGCTTCGTGATCAGTGCATGATCAGCCACGTGATCAGTGCATGATCAGTCCGTGATCAGTGCATGATCAGCCGCGTGATCAGTGCATGATCAGCCCACGTGATCAGTGCATGATCAGCCGCGTGATCAGTGCATGATCAGTCACGTGATCAGTGCATGATCAGTCACGTGATCAGTGCATGATCAGCCACGTGATCAGTGCATGATCAGCCCGCGTGATCAGTGCATGATCAGTCGCGTGATCAGTGCATGATCAGTCCGTGATCAGTGCATGATCAGCCACGTGATCAGTGCATGATCAGCCACGTGATCAGTGCATGATCAGCCACGTGATCAGTGCATGATCAGTCGCGTGATCAGTGCATGATCAGCCACGTGATCAGTGCATGATCAGCCCGTGATCAGTGCATGATCAGTCGTGATCAGTGCATGATCAGCCCGTGATCAGTGCATGATCAGCCACGTGATCAGTGCATGATCAGCCGCGTGATCAGTGCATGATCAGCCACGTGATCAGTGCATGATCAGTCGCGTGATCAGTGCATGATCAGCCCGTGATCAGTGCATGATCAGCCGCGTGATCAGTGCATGATCAGCCACGTGATCAGTGCATGATCAGCCACGTGATCAGTGCATTCGGTCAGCCGTGATCAGTGCATGATCAGGTCGCGTGATCAGTGTATGATCAGCCGCGTGATCAGTGCATGATCAGCCACGTGATCAGTGCATGATCAGTCGCGTGATCAGTGCATGATCAGTCCGCGTGATCAGTGCATGATCAGCACGTGATCAGTGCATGATCAGCCACGTGATCAGTGATCAGCCCACGTGATCAGTGCATGATCAGCCACGTGATCAGTGCATGATCAGCCACGTGATCAGTGCATGATCAGCCACGTGATCAGTGCATGATCACCCGTGATCATGTGCATGATCGTGCATGATCGCACGTGATCAGTGCATGATCAGCCACGTGATCAGTGCATGATCAGCCCGCGTGATCAGTGCATGATCAGTCGCGTGATCAGTGCATGATCAGCCACGTGATCAGTGCATGATCAGCCACGTGATCAGTGCATGATCAGCCGCGTGATCAGTGCATGATCAGTCACGTGATCAGTGCATGATCAGCCGCGTGATCGTGTGCATGATCAGCCGCGTGATCAGTGCATGATCAGCCGCGTGATCAGTGCATGATCGAGCCGCGTGATCGCACGTGCATGATGATCAGTGCCGATCAGTCCGTGTGTCAGTGCATGATCAGCCGCGTGATCAGTGCATGATCAGCCACGTGATCAGTGCATGATCAGCCACGTGATCAGTGCATGATCAGTCCGTGATCAGTGCATGATCAGCTTCGTGATCAGTGCATGATCAGCCCGTGATCAGTGCATGATCAGCCGCGTGATCAGTGCATGATCAGCCGCGTGATCAGTGCATGATCAGTCACGTGATCAGTGCATGATCAGCCGTGATCAGTGCATGATCAGCCACGTGATCAGTGCATGATCAGCCGCGTGATCAGTGCATGATCAGTCACGTGATCAGTGCATGATCAGCCACGTGATCAGTGCATGATCAGTCACGTGATCAGTGCATGATCAGCTGCGTGATCAGTGCATGATCAGCCGCGTGATCAGTGCATGATCAGTGCGTGATCAGTGCATGATCAGTGCGTGATCAGTGCATGATCAGCCGCGTGATCAGTGCATGATCAGCCACGTGATCAGTGCATGATCAGCCGCGTGATCGGTGCATGATCAGCCACGTGATCAGTGCATGATCAGCCACGTGATCAGTGCATGATCAGTCGCGTGATCAGTGCATGATCAGCCGCGTGATCAGTGCATGATCAGCCACGTGATCAGTGCATGATCAGCCACGTGATCAGTGCATGATCAGCCACGTGATCAGTGCATGATCAGTCGCGTGATCAGTGCATGATCAGCCACGTGATCAGTGCATGATCAGCCACGTGATCAGTGCATGATCAGCCCGTGATCAGTGCATGATCAGCGCGTGATCAGTGCATGATCAGCCACGTGATCAGTGCATGATGATCAGTCACGTGATCAGTGCATGATCAGCCCGCGTGATCAGTGTGCATGACGGTCAGCCACGTGATCAGTGCATGATCAGCCGCGTGATCAGTGCATGATCAGCCGCGTGATCAGTGCATGATCGTGATCAGTGCATGTGATCGTGCGTGATCAGTGCATGATCAGCCCGTGATCAGTGCATGATCAGCCACGTGATCAGTGCATGAATCAGCCACGTGATCAGTGCATGATCAGTCACGTGATCAGTGCATGATCAGCCACGTGATCAGTGCATGATCAGCCACGTGATCAGTGCATGATCAGCCACGTGATCAGTGCATGATCAGCCACGTGATCGGTGCATGATCATTCGCGTGCGTCAGCCATGCGTGATCAGTGCATGATCAGCCACGTGATCAGTGCATGATCAGCCGCGTGATCAGTGCATGATCAGCCACGTGATCAGTGCATGATCAGCCACGTGATCAGTGCATGATCAGTCCGTGATCAGTGCATGATCAGCCACGTGATCAGTGCATGATCAGCCACGTGATCAGTGCATGATCAGCCCGCGTGATCAGTGCATGATCAGCCACGTGATCAGTGCATGATCAGCCGCGTGATCAGTGTGCATGATCAGCCACGTGATCAGTGCATGATCAGCCGCGTGATCAGTGCATGATCAGCCACGTGATCAGTGCATGATCAGTCACGTGATCAGTGCATGATCAGCCGCGTGATCAGTGCATGATCAGCCCGTGTGATGCGTGTGCATGATCAGTGCGTGATCAGTGCATGATCAGTCACGTGATCAGTGCATGATCAGTCGCGTGATCAGTGCATGATCAGCCCGCGTGATCAGTGCATGATCAGCCCGCGTGATCAGTGCATGATCAGCCACGTGATCAGTGCATGATCAGCCACGTGATCAGTGCATGATCAGTCACGTGATCAGTGCATGATCAGCCACGTGATCAGTGCATGATCAGCCACGTGATCAGTGCATGATCAGCCACGTGATCAGTGCATGATCAGCCACGTGATCAGTGCATGATCAGCCCGTGATCAGTGCATGATCAGTCACGTGATCAGTGCATGATCAGCCACGTGATCAGTGCATGATCAGCCACGTGATCAGTGCATGATCGATCGCGTGATCAGTGCATGATCAGCCGCGTGATCAGTGCATGATCAGCCGCGTGATCAGTGCATGATCAGTCACGTGATCGGTGCATGATCAGTCGCGTGATCGGTGCATGATCAGCCACGTGATCAGTGTGCATGATCAGCCACGTGATCAGTCAGTGCATGATCAGCCACGTGATCAGTGCATGATCAGTCACGTGATCAGTGCATGATCAGTCACGTGATCAGTGCATGATCAGCCACGTGATCAGTGCATGATCAGCCGCGTGATCAGTGCATGATCAGCCACGTGATCAGTGCATGATCAGTCACGTGATCAGTGCATGATCAGTCACGTGATCAGTGCATGATCAGCCCGTGATCAGTGCATGATCAGCCACGTGATCAGTGCATGATCAGCCGCGTGATCAGTGCATGATGTCACGTGATCAGTGCGCGTGATCAGTGCATGTGCATGATCAGTCACGTGATCAGTGCATGATCAGCCACGTGATCAGTGCATGATCAGCCACGTGATCAGTGCATGATCAGCCGCGTGATCAGTGCATGATCAGTCCGCGTGATCAGTGCATGATCAGCCACGTGATCAGTGCATGATCAGCCACGTGATCAGTGCATGATCAGCCACGTGATCAGTGCATGATCAGTCACGTGATCAGTGCATGGTCAGCGTGCGTGATCAGTGCATGATCAGCCACGTGATCAGTGCATGATCAGCGTGATCAGTGCGTGATGCGTGTGCATGATCAGCCGCGTGATCAGTGCATGATCAGCCACGTGATCAGTGCATGATCAGCCACGTGATCAGTGCATGATCAGCCACGTGATCAGTGCATGATCAGCCACGTGATCAGTGCATGATCAGTCACGTGATCAGTGCATGATCAGCTGCGTGATCAGTGCATGATCAGCCACGTGATCAGTGCATGATCAGCCACGTGATCAGTGCATGATCAGCCGCGTGATCAGTGCATGATCAGCCACGTGATCAGTGCATGATCAGCCACGTGATCAGTGCATGATCAGCCCCGTGATCAGTGCATGATCAGTCGTGATCGTGATGATCAGTGCATGATCAGCCGCGTGATCAGTGCATGATCAGCCACGTGATCAGTGCATGATCAGCCACGTGATCAGTGCATGATCAGCCGCGTGATCAGTGCATGATCAGTCATCACGTGATCAGTGCATGATCAGCCGCGTGATCAGTGCATGATCAGTCACGTGATCAGTGCATGATCAGCCACGTGATCAGTGCATGATCAGCCGCGTGATCAGTGCATGATCAGCCGCGTGATCAGTGCATGATCAGGCACGTGATCAGTGCATGATCAGTCACGTGATCAGTGCATGATCAGTGCGTGATCAGCCACGTGATCAGTGCATGATCAGCCACGTGATCAGTGCATGATCAGCCACGTGATCAGTGCATGATCAGTCACGTGATCAGTGCATGATCAGCCGCGTGATCAGTGCATGATCAGTCGCGTGATCAGTGCATGATCAGCCGCGTGATCAGTGCATGATCAGCCACGTGATCAGTGCATGATCAGCCGCGTGATCAGTGCATGATCAGCCACGTGATCAGTGCATGATCAGTCACGTGATCAGTGCATGATCAGCCACGTGAGTCAGTGCATGATCAGCGTGATCAGTGATCAGTGCATGATCAGCCACGTGATCAGTGCATGATCAGTCACGTGATCAGTGCATGATCAGTGCGTGATCAGTGCATGATCAGTCGCGTGATCAGTGCATGATCAGCCACGTGATCAGTGCATGATCAGTCACGTGATCAGTGCATGATCAGCCACGTGATCAGTGCATGATCAGCCACGTGATCAGTGCATGATCAGCCACGTGATCAGTGCATGATCAGCCGCGTGATCAGTGCATGATCAGTCGCGTGATCAGTGCATGATCAGCATGATCAGCGCGTGATCAGTGCATGATCAGCCCCGTGATCAGTGCATGATCAGCCGCGTGATCAGTGCATGATCAGCCGCGTGATCAGTGCATGATCAGCCACGTGATCAGTGCATGATCAGCCACGTGATCAGTGCATGATCAGCCCGTGATCAGTGCATGATCAGCCACGTGATCAGTGCATGATCAGTTCGCGTGATCAGTGCATGATCAGCCACGTGATCAGTGCATGATCAGCCACGTGATCAGTGCATGATCAGCCACGTGATCAGTGCATGATATCAGCACGTGATCAGTGCATGATCAGCCCGCGTGATCAGTGCATGATCAGCCACGTGATCAGTGCATGATCAGTCGCGTGATCAGTGCATGATCAGCCACGTGATCAGTGCATGATCAGCCGCGTGATCAGTGCATGATCAGTCACGTGATCAGTGCATGATCAGTCGCGTGATCAGTGCATGATCAGTCGCGTGATCAGTGCATGATCAGCCCGTGATCAGTGCATGATCAGCCACGTGATCAGTGCATGATCAGCCGCGTGATCAGTGCATGATCAGCCACGTGATCTGTGCGTGATCAGTCAGGCGCGTGATCAGTGCATGATCAGCCGCGTGATCAGTGCATGATCATCGTGCGTGATCAGTGCATGATCAGCCACGTGATCAGTTCATGATCAGCCACGTGATCAGTGCATGATCAGGCACGTGATCAGTGCATGATCAGCCGCGTGATCAGTGCATGATCAGATCAGCCACGTGATCAGTGCATGATCAGTCACGTGATCAGTGCATGATCAGCCGCGTGATCGGTGCATGATCAGCACGTGATCAGTGCATGATCAGCCGCGTGATCAGTGCATGATCAGCCACGTGATCAGTGCATGATCAGCCACGTGATCAGTGCATGATCAGCCACGTGATCAGTGCATGATCAGCCACGTGATCAGTGCATGATCAGTCCGTGATCAGTGCATGATCATGTGCGTGATCAGTGCGTGATCAGTGCGCGTGATCGAGTGCATGATCAGTGCGTGATCAGTGCATGATCAGCCACGTGATCAGTGTGCATGATCAGTGCATCATCAGGCGTGATCAGTGCATGATCAGCCACGTGATCAGTGCATGATCAGCCACGTGATCAGTGCATGATCAGTCACGTGATCAGTGCATGATCAGCAGTCACGTGATCAGTGCATGATCAGCCGCGTGATCAGTGCATGATCAGCACGTGATCAGTGCATGTCATCAGTCACGTGACGTGATCAGTGCATGATCAGTCCGTGATCAGTGATCATCAGTGCGTGATCAGTGCCCGTGATCAGTGCGTGATTGCATCACGTGATCAGTGCATGATCAGCCCGTGATCAGTGCATGATCAGTGCGTGATCAGTGCATGATCAGCCACGTGATCAGTGCATGATCAGCCACGTGATCAGTGCATGATCAGCCACGTGATCAGTGCATGATCAGTCACGTGATCAGTGCATGATCAGCCAGCGTGATCAGTGCATGATCAGCCACGTGATCAGTGCATGATCAGTCGCGTGATCAGTGCATGATCAGCTGCGTGATCAGTGCATGATCAGCCGCGTGATCAGTGCATGATCAGCCACGTGATCAGTGCATGATCAGTCACGTGATCAGTGCATGATCAGCCACGTGATCAGTGCATGATCAGCCGCGTGATCAGTGCATGATCAGCCGCGTGATCAGTGCATGATCAGCCACGTGATCAGTGCATGATCAGCCGCGTGATCAGTGCATGATCAGCCACGTGATCAGTGCATGATCAGTCACGCGTGATCGTGTGTGATCAGTCATGATCAGCCGCGTGATCAGTGCATGATCAGCCACGTGATCAGTGCATGATCAGCCGCGTGATCAGTGCATGATCAGCCGCGTGATCAGTGCATGATCAGCCGCGTGATCAGTGCATGATCAGCCACGTGATCAGTGCATGATCAGCCACGTGATCAGTGCATGATCAGCCACGTGATCAGTGCATGATCAGCCACGTGATCAGTGCATGATCAGCCACGTGATCAGTGCATGATCAGCCGCGTGATCAGTGCATGATCAGCCGCGTGATCAGTGCATGATCAGTCCGTGATCAGTGCATGATCAGCTGCGTGATCAGTGCATGATCAGCCGCGTGATCAGTGATCAGTGCGTGATCAGTGCCATCAGTGCGTGATCAGTGCATGATCAGTCACGTGATCAGTGCATGATCAGCCACGTGATCAGTGCATGATCAGCCACGTGATCAGTGCATGATCAGCCACGTGATCAGTGCATGATCAGTCGCGTGATCAGTGCATGATCAGCCACGTGATCAGTGCATGATCAGCCACGTGATCAGTGCATGATCAGCTGCGTGATCAGTGCATGATCAGTCGCGTGATCAGTGCATGATCAGCCGCGTGATCAGTGCATGATCAGCCGCGTGATCAGTGCATGATCAGCCACGTGATCAGTGCATGATCAGCCGCGTGATCAGTGCATGATCAGCTGCGTGATCAGTGCATGATCAGTCTGCGTGATCAGTGCATGATCAGCCACGTGATCAGTGCATGATCAGCCACGTGATCAGTGCATGATCAGCAGCGTGATCAGTGCATGATCAGTCACGTGATCGCGTGATCAGTGTGATCAGTGTGATCGTGATCAGTCATGATGCGTGATCAGTGCATGATCAGCCACGTGATCAGTGCATGATCAGCCACGTGATCAGTGCATGATCAGCCACGTGATCAGTGCATGATCAGCCACGTGATCAGTGCATGATCAGCCGCGTGATCAGTGCATGATCAGTCACGTGATCAGTGCATGATCAGTCGCGTGATCAGTGCATGATCAGCCACGTGATCAGTGCATGATCAGCCACGTGATCAGTGCATGATCAGTCGCGTGATCAGTGCATGATCAGCCACGTGATCAGTGCATGATCAGCCGCGTGATCAGTGCATGATCAGTCACGTGATCAGTGCATGACGTGATCAGCGTGATCAGTGCATGATCAGCCACGTGATCAGTGCATGATCAGCCACGTGATCAGTGCATGATCAGCCGTGATCAGTGCATGATCAGCCACGTGATCAGTGCATGATCAGTCGCGTGATCAGTGCATGATCAGCCACGTGATCAGTGCATGATCAGCCACGTGATCAGTGCATGATCAGCCACGTGATCAGTGCATGATCAGTCACGTGATCAGTGCATGATCAGTCACGTGATCAGTGCATGATCAGTCGCGTGATCAGTGCATGATCAGCCGCGTGATCAGTGCATGATCAGCCACGTGATCAGTGCATGATCAGCCACGTGATCAGTGCATGATCAGCCACGTGATCAGTGCATGATCAGCCACGTGATCAGTGCATGATCAGTCACGTGATCAGTGCATGATCAGCGCGTGATCAGTGCATGATCAGCCGCGTGATCAGTGCATGATAGCCGTGATCAGTGTGATCAGCCGTGATCATGATCAGTCACGTGATCAGTGCATGATCAGTCGCGTGATCAGTGCATGATCAGTCACGTGATCAGTGCATGATCAGCCCGTGATCAGTGCATGATCAGTCACGTGATCAGTGCATGATCAGTGCATGATCGTGATCAGTGCATGATCAGCCACGTGATCAGTGCATGATCAGCCACGTGATCAGTGCATGATCAGTCCGCGTGATCAGTGCATGATCAGCCACGTGATCAGTGCATGATCAGCCCGTGATCAGTGCATGATCAGCCGCGTGATCAGTGCATGATCAGTCACGTGATCAGTGCATGATCAGCCACGTGATCAGTGCATGCATGTCCGTGATCAGTGCATGATCAGCCCGCGTGATCAGTGCATGATCAATCGCGTGATCTGTGCATGATCAGCCACGTGATCAGTGCATGATCAGCCACGTGATCAGTGCATGATCAGCCACGTGATCAGTGCATGATCAGCCACGTGATCAGTGCATGATCAGCCACGTGATCAGTGCATGATCAGCCCGTGATCAGTGCATGATCAATCACGTGATCAGTGCATGATCAGCCACGTGATCAGTGCATGATCAGTCACGTGATCAGTGCATGATCAGCCGCGTGATTAGTGTGCATGATCATCCGTGATCAGTGATCAGTGCGTGAGGTGCATGAGCAGCACGTGATCAGTGCATGATCAGCCACGTGATCAGTGCATGATCAGTCGCGTGATCAGTGCATGATCAGCTGCCGCGTGATCAGTGTGCATGATCAGCCACGTGATCAGTGCATGATCAGTGACGTGATCTGTGCGTGATTCATGATGATCACGTGATCGGTGTGCATGATCAGCGCGTGATCAGTGTCAGAGCCACGTGATCAGTGCATGATCAGCCACGTGATCAGTGCATGATCAGCCACGTGATCAGTGCATGATCAGCCACGTGATCAGTGCATGATCAGTCACGTGATCAGTGCATGATCAGCCACGTGATCAGTGCATGATCAGCCACGTGATCAGTGCATGATCAGCCGCGTGATCAGTGCATGATCAGCCACGTGATCAGTGCATGATCAGCCACGTGATCAGTGCATGATCAGCCGCGTGATCAGTGCATGATCAGTCACGTGATCGTGTGCATGATCAGCCAGCGTGATCAGTGCATGATCAGCCACGTGATCAGTGCATGATCAGCCACGTGATCAGTGCATGATCAGTCACGTGATCAGTGCATGATCAGCCCGTGATCAGTGCATGATCAGCCACGTGATCAGTGCATGATCAGCCACGTGATCAGTGCATGATCAGTCAGCGTGATCAGTGCATGATCAGCCACGTGATCAGTGCATGATCAGCCACGTGATCAGTGCATGATCAGTCACGTGATCAGTGCATGATCAGCCACGCGTGATCAGTGCATGATCAGCCCGCGTGATCAGTGCATGATCAGCCGTGATCAGTGCATGATCATGATCGCGTGATCAGTGCATGATCAGTCACGTGATCAGTGCATGATCAGCCGCGTGATCAGTGTGCATGATCAGCCACGTGATCAGTGCATGATCAGCCACGTGATCAGTGCATGTGATCAGTCAGTGCATGATCAGTCACGTGATCAGTGCATGATCAGCCACGTGATCAGTGCATGATCAGCCACGTGATCAGTGCATGATCAGCCGCGTGATCAGTGCATGATCAGTCACGTGATCAGTGCATGATCAGCCACGTGATCAGTGCATGATCAGTCACGTGATCAGTGCATGATCAGTCGCGTGATCAGTGCATGATCAGCCGCGTGATCAGTGCATGATCAGCCGTGATCAGTGCATGATCAGCCGCGTGATCAGTGCATGATCAGCCACGTGATCAGTGCATGATCAGTCACGTGATCAGTGCATGATCAGTCACGTGATCAGTGCATGATCAGCCGCGTGATCAGTGCATGATCAGCCGCGTGATCAGTGCATGATCAGCCACGTGATCAGTGCATGATCAGCCACGTGATCAGTGCATGATCAGTCACGTGATCAGTGCATGATCAGCCACGTGATCAGTGCATGATCAGCCGCGTGATCAGTGCATGATCAGCCGCGTGATCAGTGCATGATCAGCTGCGTGATCAGTGCATGATCAGCCACGTGATCAGTGCATGATCAGTCCGCGTGATCAGTGTGCATGATCAGCCCGCGTGATCAGTGCATGATCAGCCGCGTGAGTGCAGTGCAGTCAGCCGTGATCAGTGCATGCATGATCAGCCGTGATCAGTGCATGATCAGCCACGTGATCTGTGCATGATCAGGCACGTGATCAGTGCATGATCAGCCACGTGATCAGTGCATGATCAGGCACGTGATCAGTGCATGATCAGTCACGTGATCAGTGTATGATCAGTCACGTGATCCGTGCATGATCAGTCCGTGATCAGTGCATGATCAGCCGCGTGATCAGTGCATGATCAGTCACGTGATCAGTGCATGATCAGGCGCGTGATCAGTGCATGATCAGCCACGTGATCAGTGCATGATCAGCCACGTGATCAGTGCATGATCAGCCACGTGATCAGTGCATGATCAGCCACGTGATCAGTGCATGATCAGCCGCGTGATCAGTGCATGATCAGTCACGTGATCAGTGCATGATCAGGCGCGTGATCAGTGCATGATCAGCCGCGTGATCAGTGCATGATCAGCCACGTGATCAGTGCATGATCAGTCACGTGATCGGTGCATGATCAGTCGCGTGATCAGTGCATGATCAGCCACGTGATCAGTGCATGATCAGCCACGTGATCAGTGCATGATCAGCCACGTGATCAGTGCATGATCAGCCACGTGATCAGTGCATGATCAGCCACGTGATCAGTGCATGATCAGCCCGTGATCAGTGCATGATCGTGATCAGTGTGATCAGTGCGTGATCAGTCAGCCACGTGATCAGTGCATGATCAGCCACGTGATCAGTGCATGATCAGCCCGCGTGATCAGTGCATGATCAGCCACGTGATCAGTGCATGATCAGCCCGCGTGATCAGTGCATGATCAGCCACGTGATCAGTGCATGATCAGCCACGTGATCAGTGCATGATCAGCCACGTGATCAGTGCATGATCAGCCGCGTGATCAGTGCATGATCAGCCGCGTGATCAGTGCATGATCAGTCGCGTGATCAGTGCATGATCAGCCGCGTGATCAGTGCATGATCAGTCACGTGATCAGTGCATGATCAGCCGCGTGATCAGTGCATGATCATCTGCGTGATCAGGTGCATGATCAGCCGCGTGATCAGTGCATGATCAGCTGCGTGATCAGTGCATGATCAGTGCGTTGCCGTGTGTGTGCATGATCAGTGCGTGATCAGTGCATGATCATCAGTGCGTGCGTGTGTGCATGATCATCATGTGCGTGATCAGTGCATGTGATCAGCCACGTGATCAGTGCATGATCAGTTCCGTGATCAGTGCATGATCAGCGTGATTGTTTGTGCATGATCAGGCACGTGATCAGTGCATGATCAGTGCGTGATCAGTGCATGATCAGTCACGTGATCAGTGCATGATCAGCCGCGTGATCAGTGCATGATCAGTCACGTGATCAGTGCATGATCAGTCGCGTGATCAGTGCATGATCAGCCAGCGTGATCAGTGCATGTCAGCCCGTGATCAGTGCATGATCAGCCCGCGTGATCAGTGCATGATCAGCCACGTGATCAGTGCATGATCAGCCACGTGATCAGTGCATGATCAGTCACGTGATCTGTGCATGATCAGGCAGCGTGATCAGTGCATGATCAGCCACGTGATCAGTGCATGATCAGCCACGTGATCAGTGCATGATCAGTCACGTGATCAGTGCATGATCAGTCACGTGATCAGTGCATGATCAGCCACGTGATCAGTGCATGATCAGCCGCGTGATCAGTGCATGATCAGCCAGCGTGATCAGTGCATGATCAATCACGTGATCAGTGCATGATCAGTCACGTGATCATGTCAGTGCGCATGATCAGCCGCGTGATCAGTGCATGATCAGCCGCGTGATCAGTGCATGATCAGCCGCGTGATCAGTGCATGATCAGTCGCGTGATCAGTGCATGATCAGTCACGTGATCAGTGCATGATCAGCCGCGTGATCAGTGCATGATCAATCACGTGATCAGTGTGCATGATCAGTCACGTGATCAGTGTATGATCAGCTCGATCGTGCGTGATCAGTGCATGATCAGCCACGTGATCAGTGCATGATCAGCCACGTGATCAGTGCATGATCAGCCACGTGATCAGTGCATGATCAGGCGCGTGATCAGTGCATGATCAGCCACGTGATCAGTGCATGATCAGTCACGTGATCAGTGCATGATCAGTCACGTGATCAGTGCATGATCAGCCACGTGATCAGTGCATGATCAGCCACGTGATCAGTGCATGATATCAGCCACGTGATCAGTGCATGATCAGCCACGTGATCAGTGCATGATCAGCCACGTGATCAGTGCATGATCAGCCCGCGTGATCAGTCAGTGCATGATCAGCCACGTGATCAGTGTGCATGATCAGCCACGTGATCAGTGCATGATCAGCCACGTGATCAGTGCATGATCAGCCACGTGATCAGTGCATGATCAGTCACGTGATCAGTGCATGATCAGCCACGTGATCAGTGCATGATCAGCCGCGTGATCAGTGCATGATCAGCCACGTGATCAGTGCATGATCAGCCGCGTGATCAGTGCATGATCAGCCACGTGATCAGTGCATGATCATCCACGTGATCAGTGCATGATCAATCACGTGATCAGTGCATGATCAGCCACGTGATCAGTGCATGATCAGTCACGTGATCAGTGCATGATCAGCTGCGTGATTACTGCGTGATCAGTCACGTGATCGTGATCAGTGTGATCAGCTGTCGTGATCAGTGCATGTCATCTCGTGAGTGCAGTGCCAGTCAGCCGTGATCAGTGCATGATCAGCCTGCGTGATCAGTGCATGATCAGCCACGTGATCAGTGCATGATGCCGTGATCAGTGCATGAGTTCCACGTGATCAGTGCATGATCAGCCCGTGATCAGTGCATGATCAGCGTGATCGTGTTCGGTGCAGTGATCAGGCACGTGATCAGTGCATGATCATCAACGTGATCAGTGCATGATCAGTCACGTGATCAGTGCCGTGATCAGTGCAGTCAGCCGTGATCAGTGCATGATCAGTCGCGTGATCAGTGCATGATCAGTCGCGTGATCAGTGCATGATCAGCCACGTGATCAGTGCATGATCAGTCACGTGATCAGTGCATGATCAGCCACGTGATCAGTGCATGATCAGCCGCGTGATCAGTGCATGATCAGCCACGTGATCAGTGCATGATCAGCCACGTGATCAGTGCATGATCAGTCGCGTGATCAGTGCATGATCAGTCACGTGATCAGTGCATGATCAGTGCATGCGTGATCAGTGTCATGATGATCAGCCACGTGATCAGTGCATGATCAGCCACGTGATCAGTGCATGATCAGTCACGTGATCAGTGCATGATCAGTCACGTGATCAGTGCGTGATCAGCCGCGTGCATGATCAGCCACGTGATCAGTGCATGATCAGCCCGTGATCAGTGCATGATCAGCCACGTGATCAGTGCATGATCAGTCACGTGATCAGTGCATGGTCAGCTGCGTGATCAGTGCATGATCAGCCACGTGATCAGTGCATGATCAGTCACGTGATCAGTGCATGATCAGTCACGTGATCAGTGCATGATCAGTCACGTGATCAGTGTGCATGATCAGGCACGTGTGTTCAGTGCATGATCAGCCGCGTGATCAGTGCATGATCAGTCACGTGATCAGTGCATGATCAGTCGCGTGATCAGTGCATGATCAGTCACGTGATCAGTGCATGATCAGCCGCGTGATCAGTGCAGTGTGCGATCAGCCGCGTGATCAGTGCATGATCAGTCACGTGATCAGTGCATGATCAGCCACGTGATCAGTGCATGATCAGTCGTGATCAGTGCATGATCAGTCACGTGATCCAGTGCATCAGCCCGTGATCAGCTCGCGTGATCAGTGCATGATCAGCCCGTGATCAGTGCATGATCAGCCGTGATCAGTGCATGATCAGTCCCGAGATCAGTGCATGATCAGTCACGTGATCAGTGCATGATCAGTCACGTGATCAGTGCATGATCAGTCACGTGATCAGTGCATGATCAGTCACGTGATCAGTGCATGATCAGGCACGTGATCAGTGCATGATCAGCCACGTGATCAGTGCATGATCAGTCACGTGATGGGTGCATGATCAGTCACGTGATCGGTGCATGCATGAGATCACGTGATCAGTGCATGATCAGCCACGTGATCAGTGCATGATCAGTGCGTGATCAGCCGCGTGCGTGATCAGTGCATGATCAGTCGTGATCGTGATCGCGTGATCAGTGCATGATCAGTCACGTGATCAGTGCATGATCAGCCGCGTGATCAGTGTGCATGATCAGCCACGTGATCAGTGCATGATCAGCCGCGTGATCCGTGCATGATCAGTGCGTGATCAGTGCATGATCCGTGGGTGCATGATCAGTCACGTGATCAGTGCATGATCAGCCCGTGATCGTGCATGATGAGTCAGCCGCGTGATCAGTGCATGATCAGCCGCGTGATCAGTGCATGATCAGCCGCGTGATCAGTGCATGATCAGTCGCGTGATCAGTGCATGATCAGTCACGTGATCAGTGCATGATCAGCTGCGTGATCAGTGCATGATCAGCCGCGTGATCAGTGCATGATCAGCCGCGTGATCAGTGCATGATCAGTCACGTGATCAGTGCATGATCAGCCCGTGATCAGTGCATGATCAGCCGTGATCAGTGCATGATCAGTCACGTGATCAGTGCATGATCAGCCACGTGATCAGTGCATGATCAGCCACGTGATCAGTGCATGATCAGTTCGTGATCAGTGCATGATCAGTCGCGTGATCAGTGCATGATCAGCCACGTGATCAGTGCATGATCAGCCACGTGATCAGTGTGCATGATCAGCCACGTGATCAGTGCATGATCAGCCGCGTGATCAGTGCATGATCAGCCACGTGATCAGTGCATGATCAGATTCGTGATCAGTGCATGATCAGTCGCGTGATCAGTGCATGATCAGCCACGTGATCAGTGCATGATCAGCCACGTGATCAGTGCATGCAAGCCACGTGATCAGTGCATGATCAGTTTCGTGATCAGTGTATGATCAGCCGCGTGATCAGTGCATGATAGCCACGTGATCAGTGCATGATCTGTCACGTGATCAGTGTGCATCATCCCGTGATCAGTGCATGATCAGCAGTCATGTGATCAGTGCATGATCAGTCACGTGATGTGATCAGTGCACGTGATCAGTGCATGATCAGTGATCAGTGTATGATCACCACGTGATCAGTGCGATAGCCAGGTGATCAGTGCATGATCAGCCAGATGATCAGTGCATTATCAGTCATCGTGATCAGTGCATGATCAGCCAAGTAATCAGTGCATGATAGGCGTGATTACTGTCTGCTCATCTGCTTGACAATTGCCAGCTGAGCTGCACGATTCCTGCCTGTCATCTCCTTGACATTTTGCCACCTGTGCTGCGTAATTTCTGCCTGCTCATCTACTTGATTATTTGCCAGCTGAGCAGCATGATTTCTCAGAGCTGAGTTCCATGATTATTGCCTGCTGACTGATTCCTGCCTACTCAGCTCTTTGTTCATTTGCCTCCAGAGGCACATGATCAGTGTATGACACCAAAAATGATCAGCATGTTCAGTCACATAATCAATCCATGATAAGCCAGGT
>NW_027220256.1:0-11738 GCF_027580195.1 Bos mutus
TGGGCGGCATGATTCATGCCTGCTCAGCTGTGATAATCGCCCTCTGGGCGCAGGATTCATGCCTGCTCATCTGGCGATAATCGCCAGCTGGGGCAGGATTCATGCCTGCTCATCTGTGATAATCGTCAGTTGGGCCACAGCCTGCTCAGCTGTGATAATCACCAGCTGGGCGCAGGATTCATGCCTTCTCAGCTGCTTGATTCTTGCCTGCTGAGGCACATGATCCGTGTTGGAGGCTCCTGATCAGCACATGAGCAGTCACATGATCAGCGCCTCTCAGTCACCTGATCACTGCATGACAGCCACGTGATCAGTTCCAGCTGAGTTACGGGATTAGCGCCTGCTCAGCTGCTTGATACTCGCCAGCTAAGCAGCAGGATTCATGGCTGCTCATCTGTGATAACCGCCAGCTGGGCGCCCAGGATTCATGCCTGCTCAGCTGCTTGATTCTTGCCTGCTGGGGCACATGATCCGTGCAGGAGAGCTACCTGATCAGCACATAAGCAGTCACGTGATCAGCGCTTCTCAGTCACCTGATCATTGCATGACAGCCACGTGATCAGTGCCTGCAGAGTTAGGGGATTAGCGCCTGCTCAGCTGCTTGATAATTGCCAGCTGAGACGCAGGATGCATGCCTGCTCATCTGTGATAATCGCCAGCTGGGGCGCATGATTCATGCCTGCTCATCTGCTTGATAATCGCCAGCTGTGCCGCATTATTCATGCCTGCTCATCTGCTTGATAATCGCCAGCTGGGCCGCATGATTCATGGCTGCTCATCTGCTTGATAATCGCCAGCTGGGTGCAGGATTCATTCCTCGTCAGCTGCTTGATAATCGCCCGCTGGGTCGCAGGATTCATGCCTGCTCATCTGTGATAATCGCCAGCTGTGCGCATGATTCATGCCTGCTCATCTGTGATAATCGCCAGCTGGGCGCATGATTCATGGCTGCTCATCTGTGATAATCGCCAGCTGGGCCGCAGGATTCATTCCTCCTCAGCTGTGATAATCGCCTGCTGGGTCGTAGGATTCATGCCTGCTCATCTGCTTGATAATCGCCAGCTGTGCGCATGATTCATGCCTGCTCATCTGCTTGATAATCGCCAGCTGGGCGCATGATTCATACCTGCCTGCTCATCTGCTTGATAATCGCCAGCTGTGCCGCAGGATTCATGCCTGCTAAGCTGTGATAATCGCCCACTGGGCCCCAGGATTCATGGCTGGTCATCTGCTTGATTCTTGCCTGCTGAGGCACATGATCTGTGCAGGAGGCTACCTGATCAGCACATGAGCAGTCACATGATCAGCGCCTCTCAGTCACCTGATCGGCTGCGGCAGCCACGTGATCAGTGCCTGCTGAGTTACGGGATTAGCGCCTGCTCAGCTGCTTCATAATCGCCCGCTGAGCCGCAGGATGCATGCCTGCTCATCTGCTTGATAATCGCCAGCTGGGCCGCAGGATTCATGCCTGCTCATCTGCTTGATAATCGACAGCTGGGCCGCATGATTCATGCCTGCTCATCTGCTTGATAATCGCCAGCTGTGCCGCATGATTCATGCCTGCTCATCTGCTTGATAATCGCCAGCTGAGCCGCATGATTCATACCTGCTCATCTGCTTGATAATCGCCAGCTGTGCCGCAGGATTCATGCCTGCTAAGCTGCTTGATAATCGCCCACTGGGCCCCAGGATTCATGGCTGGTCATCTGCTTGATTCTTGCCTACTGAGGCACATGATCTGTGCAGGAGAGCTACCTGATCAGCACATGAGCAGTCACATGATCAGCGCCTCTCAGTCACCTGATCATGGCTTGACAGCCACGTGATGAGTGCCTGCTGAGTTACGGGATTAGCGCCTGCTCAGCTGCTTGATAATCGCCAGCTGGGCCGCAGGATTCATGCCTGCTCAGCTGCTTGATAATCGCCCGCTGGGCAGCAGATTTCATTCTTGCTCATCTGCTTGATAACCGTCAGTTGGGCCGCAGGTTTCATGCCTTCTCAGCTGTTTGATAATCGCCATTGGGTCGCATGATTCATGCCTGCTCAGCTTCTTGACTCTTGCCTGCTGAGGCACATCATCCGTGCAGGAGAGCTACGGATCAGCTCATGAGCAGTCACATGATCAGCGCCTCTCAGTCACCTGATCGCGCCTGCTTGACAGCCACGTGATGAGTGCCTGCTGAGGCGGGATTAGCGCCTGCTCAGCTGCTTGATAATCGCCAGCTGGGCGCAGGATTCATGCCTGCTCATCTGCTTGATAATCGCCAGCTGGGCGCGCAGGATTCATGGCTGCTCATCTGCTTGATAATCGCCAGCTGGGCGCATGATTCATGGCTGCTCATCTGCTTGATAACCGCCAGCTGGGCGCAGGATTCATGCCTGCTCAGCTGCTTGATAATCGCCAGCTGGGCGCATGATTCATGCCTGCTCATCTGTGATAATCGCCAGCTGGCTGCATGATTCATGCCTTCTCAGCTGCTTGATAATCGCCAGCATTGGGCGCATGATTCATGCCTGCTCATCTGCTTGATAATCGCCAGCTGGGCGCATGATTCATGCCTGCTCATCTGCTTGATAATCGCCAGCTGGGCGCAGGATTCATGCCTGCTCATCTGCTTGATAATTGCCCAGCTGGGCTGCATGATTCATGCCTGCTCATCTGCTTGATAATCGCCAGCTGGCCACAGGATTCATGCCTGCTCATCTGCTTGATAATCGCCAGCTGGGCGCATGATTCATGCCTGCTCATCTGCTTGATAATCGCCAGCTGGGCGCAGGATTCATGCCTGCTCAGCTGCATGATAATCGCCAGCTGGGCGCAGGATTCATGCCTGCTCATCTGTGATAATCGCCAGCTGGGCGCGGGATTCATGCCTGCTCATCTGCTTGATAATCGCCAGCTGGGCGCAGGATTCATGCCTGCTCATCTGTGATAATCGCCAGCTGGGGCGCAGGATTCATGCCTGCTCAGCTGCTTGATTCTTGCCTGCTGAGGCGCATGATTCCGTGCCTGCTCCTGATCAGCACATGAGCAGTCACATGATCTGCGCCTCTCAGTCACCTGATCCTGCTCATCACGTGATCAGTGCCAGCTGGGTTACGGGATTAGCGCCTGCTCAGCTGCTTGATAATCGCCAGCTGGGCCGCAGGATTCATGGCTGCTCATCTGCTTGATAATCGCCAGCTGGGGCGCAGGATTCATGCCTGCTCATCTGCTGTGATAATCGCCAGCTGGGCGCATGATTCATGCCTGCTCATCTGCTTGATAATCGCCAGCTGGGGCGCATGATTCATGGCTGCTCATCTGTGATAATCGCCAGCTGGGCATGCCGGATTCATTCCTTCTCAGCTGCTTGATAATCGCCAGCTGGGCGCGCAGGATTCATGCCTGCTCATCTGCTTGATAATCGCCAGCTGGGCCGCATGATTCATGCCTGCTCATCTGCTTGATAATCGCCAGCTGGGCGCAGGATTCATGCCTGCTCATCTGCTTGATAATCGCCAGCTGGGCCCCAGGATTCATGCCTGCTCAGCTGCTTGATTCTTGCCTGCTGGGGCACATGATCCGTGCTGCTCAGCTACCTGATCAGCACAGCTGAGCAGTCACCTGCTCAGCGCCTCTCAGTCACCTGATCGATTCATGTTCATGCCTGCTCAGCGTGATAAGTGCCTGCTGAGGCGCGGGATTCAGCGCCTGCTCAGCTGCTTGATAATCGCCAGCTGGGCCGCAGGATTCATGCCTGCTCATCTGCTTGATAATCGCCAGCTGGGCGCAGGATTCATGCCTGCTCATCTGTGATAATCGCCAGCTGGGCGCAGGATTCATGCCTGCTCATCTGTGATAATCGCCAGCTGGGCGCATGATTCATGCCTGCTCATCTGCTTGATAATCGCCAGCTGGGCGCGCAGGATTCATGCCTGCTCATCTGTGATAATCGCCAGGCTGGGCGCATGATTCATGCCTGCTCATCTGCTTGATAATCGCCAGCTGGGGCGCATGATTCATGCCTGCTCAGTCACCTTGATAATCGCCAGCTGGGCGCAGGATTCATGCCTGCTCATCTGCTTGATAATCGCCAGCTGGGGCGCAGGATTCATGCCTGCTCATCTGCTTGATTCTTGCCTGCTGGGCACATGATCCGTGCCTGCTCAGGCTGCCTGATCAGCAGCTGAGCAGTCACATGATTCAGCGCCTCTCAGTCACCTGATCATTGCTGCTGGCAGCGATTCTGCCGTGATCAGTGATCAGGGATTAGCGCCTGCTCAGCTGCTTGATAATTGCCAGCTGAGGCGCAGGATTCATGCCTGCTCATCTGTGATAATCGCCAGCTGGGGCATGATTCATGCCTGCTCATCTGCTTGATAATCGCCAGCTGGGCGCATGATTCATGCCTGCTCATCTGCTTGATAATCGCCAGCTGGGGCCGCATGATTCATGCCTGCTCATCTGCTTGATAATCGCCAGCTGGGTGGCATGATTCATGCCTGCTCATCTGCTTGATAATCGCCAGCTGGGCGCAGGATTCATGCCTGCTCATCAGCCACGTGATAATCGCCAGCTGGGCCCTCAGGATTCATGCCTGCTCAGCTGCTTGATAATCGCCAGCTGGGCGCAGGATTCATGGCTGCTCATCTGTGATAATCGCCAGCTGGGGGCGCAGGATTCATGCCTGCTCATCTGCTGATGATAATCACGCCAGCTGGGCACATGATTCATGCCTGCTCATCTGTGATAATCGCCAGCTGGGCTGCATGATTCATGCCTGCTCATCTGCTTGATAATCGCCAGCTGGGCGCATGATTCATGCCTGCTCATCTGTGATAATTGCCAGCTGGGCGCAGGATTCATGCCTTCTCAGCTGCTTGAATAATCGCCATTGGGCGCATGATTCATGCCTGCTCATCTGTGATAATCGCCAGCTGGGCGCATGATTCATGCCTGCTCATCTACTTGATAAGTCGCCAGCTGGGCCGCAGGATTCATGCCTGCTCAGCTGTGATAATCGCAAGCTGGGGCGCATGATTCATGCCTGCTCATCTGCTTGATAATCGCCAGCTGGCCACAGGATGCATGCCTGCTCATCTGCTAGATAATCGCCAGCTGGGCGCATGATTCATGCCTGCTCATCTGCTTGATAATCGCCAGCTGGGCGCATGATTCATGCCTGCTCAGCTGCTTGATAATCGCCCTCTGGGCGCAGGATTCATGCCTGCTCATCTGCTTGATAATCGCCAGCTGGGCGCAGGATTCATGCCTGCTCATCTGCTTGATAATCGCCAGCTGGGCCGCAGGATTCATGCCTGCTCAGCTGTGATAATCACCAGCTGGGCCCCAGGATTCATGCCTTCTCAGCTGCTTGATTCTTGCCTGCTGAGGCACATGATCCGTGTTGGAGGCTCCTGATCAGCACATGAGCAGTCACATGATCAGCGCCTCTCAGTCACCTGATCACTGCATGACAGCCACGTGATCAGTGCCTGCTGAGTTGCGGGATTAGCGCCTGCTCAGCTGCTTGATACTCGCCAGCTAAGCAGCAGGATTCATGCCTGCTGCTCATCTGTGATAATCGCCAGCTGGGGCCCAGGATTCATGCCTGCTCAGCTGCTTGATTCTTGCCTGCTGGGGCACATGATCCGTGCAGGAGGCTACCTGATCAGCACATAAGCAGTCACGTGATCAGCGCTTCTCAGTCACCTGATCATTGCATGACAGCCACGTGATCAGTGCCTGCAGAGTTAGGGGATTAGCGCCTGCTCAGCTGCTTGATAATTGCCAGCTGAGCGCGCAGGATTCATGCCTGCTCATCTGTTGATAATCGCCAGCTGGGGCGCATGATTCATGCCTGCTCATCTGCTTGATAATCGCCAGCTGGGCCGCATGATTCATGCCTGCTCATCTGCTTGATAATCGCCAGCTGGGCGCATGATTCATGGCTGCTCATCTGCTTGATAATCGCCAGCTGGGCGCAGGATTCATTCCTGCTCAGCTGTGATAATCGCCCGCTGGGCGCAGGATTCATGCCTGCTCATCTGTGATAATCGCCAGCTGTGCGCATGATTCATGCCTGCTCATCTGCTTGATAATCGCCAGCTGGGCGCATGATTCATGGCTGCTCATCTGTGATAATCGCCAGCTGGGCGCAGGATTCATTCCTGCTCATCTGTGATAATCGCCTGCTGGGCACGCAGGATTCATGCCTGCTCTCATCTGCTTGATAATCGCCTGCCAGCTGGCCGCATGATTCATGCCTGCTCATCTGCTTGATAATCGCCAGCTGGCGCATGATTCATGCCTGCTCATCTGCTTGATAATCGCCAGCTGGGCGCGCAGGATTCATGCCTGCTCAGCTGTGATAATCGCCAGCTGGGCCCCAGGATTCATGCCTGCTCATCTGCTTGATTCTTGCCTGCTGAGGCACATGATCTGTGCCTGCTCAGCTACCTGATCAGCACCAGCTGGTCGCATGATTCA
Organism: Bos mutus; assembly: GCF_027580195.1. Taxonomy (NCBI): domain Eukaryota; kingdom Metazoa; phylum Chordata; class Mammalia; order Artiodactyla; family Bovidae; genus Bos; species Bos mutus. The sequence continues at coordinate 6,473 of NW_027220256.1, forward strand.
TGCGCCTGCTCAGTCACCTGATAATTGCCTGCTGGGCGCGTGATTCATGCCTGCTCTGCTGCTGGGATAATCGCCTGCTCAGCTGCTTCACATGGGCCGCAGCTGATTCATTCATGCCTGCTCATCTGCTTGATAATCGCCAGCTGGGGCGCGGGATTCATGCCTGCTCATCTGCTTGATAATCGCCAGCTGGGCGCATGATTCATGCCTGCTCATCTGTGATAATCGCCAGCTGGGCGCAGGATTCATGCCTGCTCATCTGCTTGATAATCGCCAGCTGGGCGCATGATTCATGCCTGCTCATCTGCTTGATAATCGCCAGCTGTGCCGATTCATGGATTCATGCCTGCTCTGCTGCGTGATAATCGCCAGCTCATCACCAGCTGGGCAGGATTCATGCCTGCTCATCTGGTGATAATTGCCTGCTGGGCGCATGATCTGTTCATGCCTGCTCATCTGTGATAATCGCCAGCTGGGCGCGCATGATTCATGCTGCTCATCTGTGATAATCGCCAGCTGGGTTCAGGATTCATGCCTGCTCATCTGCTTGATAAGTGCCAGCTGGGCGCGGGATTCATGCCTGCTCAGCTGCTTGATAATCGCCAGCTGGGCGCATGGATTCATGCCTGCTCATCTGCTTGATAATCGCCAGCTGGGGCGCAGGATTCATGCCTGCTCATCTGTGATAATCGCCAGCTGGGCGCGGGATTCATGCCTGCTCATCTGCTTGATAATCGCCAGCTGGGCGCATGATTCATGCCTGCTCATCTGCTTGATAATCGCCAGCTGGGGCGCAGGATTCATGCCTGCTCAGCTGTGATAATCGCCAGCTGGGCCGCAGGATTCATGCCTGCTCATCTGTGATAATGCGCCAGCTGTTGATTCAGATTCATGCCTGCTCAGCTGTGATAATCGCCAGCTGGGCCTGCATAGGATTCATGCCTGCTCATCTGCTTGATAATGCGCCAGCTGGGCGCGCTGGATTCATGCCTGCTCATCTGTGATAATCGCCAGCTGGGCGCATGATTCATGCCTGCTCATCTGTGATAATGCCAGCTGGGCGCAGGATTCATGCCTGCTCAGCTGCTTGATAATCGCCAGCTGGGCGCAGGATTCATGCCTGCTCATCTGCTTGATAATCGCCAGCTGGGCGCCTGGGATTCATGCCTGCTCATCTGTGATAATCGCCAGCTGGGGCGCAGGATTCATGCCTGCTCAGCTGTGATAATCGCCAGCTGGGCGCAGGATTCATGCCTGCTCATCTGCTTGATAATCGCCAGCTGGGCATGATTCATGCCTGCTCATCTCATGCCCAGCTGGGCACATGTTCATGCCTGCTGCTGTGATAATCGCCAGCTGGGCCCCAGGATTCATGCCTGCTCATCTGCTTGATAATCGCCAGCTGGGCACATGATCAGGTGCAGGATTCATGCCTGCTCATCTGCTTGATAATCGCCAGCTGGGCGCATGATTCATGCCTGCTCAGCTGCTTGATAATCGCCAGCTGGGCGCGGGATTCATGCCTGCTCAGCTGCTTGATAATCGCCTGCTGGGCGCGGGATTCATGCCTGCTCATCTGCTTGATAATCGCCAGCTGGGCGCATCTGATTCATGCCTGCTCATCTGTGATAATCGCCAGCTGGGCGCAGGATTCATGCCTGCTCATCTGCTTGATAATCGCCAGCTGGGCGCAGGATTCATGCCTGCTCATCTGTGATAATCGCCAGCTGCTGGGCCGCAGGATTCATGCCTGCTCATCTGCTTGATAATCGCCAGCTGGGCGCATGATTCATGCCTGCTCAGCTGCTTGATAATCGCCAGCTGGGCCTGGATTCATGCCTGCTCAGCTGTGATAAGTGCCTGCTGGGCGCGGGGATTCATGCCTGCTCATCTGCTTGATAATCGCCAGCTGGGCGCGGGATTCATGCCTGCTCATCTGCTTGATAATGCGCCAGCTGGGCGCGCAGGATTCATGCCTGCTCATCTGTGATAATCGCCAGCTGGGCGCAGGATTCATGCCTGCTCATCTGCTTGATAATCGCCAGCTGGGCCATGATTCATGCCTGCTCATCTGCTTGATAATCGCCAGCTGGGCGCATGATTCATGCCTGCTCATCTGTGATAATCGCCAGCTGGGCCTCTCAGGATTCATGCCTGCTCATCTGCTGTGATAATCGCCAGCTGGGGCGCATGATTCATGCCTGCTCATCTGCTTGATAATCGCCAGCTGTGCGCGCGGGATTCATGCCTGCTCATCTGCTTGATAATCGCCAGCTGGGCCGCGGGATTCATGCCTGCTCAGCTGCTTGATTCTTGCCTGCTGGGGCACATGATCCGTGCAGGCCTGCTACCTGATCAGCACATGAGCAGTCACATGATCAGCGCCTCTCAGTCACCTGATCACTGCTGCTCAGCCACGTGATCAGTGCCTGCTGAGTTGCGGGATTCAGCGCCTGCTCAGCTGCTTGATAATCGCCAGCTGAGCCGCGGGATTCATGCCTGCTCATCTGCTTGATAATCGCCAGCTGGGCGCAGGATTCATGCCTGCTCATCTGCTTGATAATCGCCAGCTGGGGCGCGGGATTCATGCCTGCTCATCTGTGATAATCGCCAGCTGGGGCGCGTGATGATTCATGCCTGCTCATCTGCGTGATAATGCGCCCGCCAGCTGGGCGCAGGATTCATGCCTGCTCATCTGCTTGATAATCGCCAGCTGGGCGCATGATTCATGCCTGCTCATCTGCTTGATAATCGCCAGCTGGGCGCAGGATTCATGCCTGCTCATCTGCTTGATAATCGCCAGCTGGGCGCGCTCTGATTCATGCCTGCTCATCTGCTTGATAAGTGCCAGCTGGGCGCGGGATTCATGCCTGCTCATCTGTGATAATCGCCAGCTGGGCGCAGGATTCATGCCTGCTCATCTGCTGTGATAATCGCCAGCTGGGCGCATGATTCATGCCTGCTCAGCTGCTTGATAATCGCCAGCTGGGCGCAGGATTCATGCCTGCTCATCTGCTTGATAATCGCCAGCTGGGCGCATGATTCATGCCTGCTCATCTGCTTGATAATTGCCAGCTGGGGCGCAGGTTCATGCCTGCTCATCTGTGATAAGTGCCAGCTGGGCGCGGGATTCATGCCTGCTCATCTGCTTGATAATCGCCAGCTGGGCGCAGGATTCATGCCTGCTCATCTGTGATAATCGCCAGCTGGGCGCAGGATTCATGCCTGCTCAGCTGCTTGATAATCGCCAGCTGGGCGCATGATTCATGCCTGCTCATCTGTGATAATCGCCAGCTGGGCGCGGGATTCATGCCTGCTCATCTGCTTGATAATCGCCAGCTGGGCGCATGATTCATGCCTGCTCATCTGCTTGATTCTTGCCAGCTGAGGCGCAGGATTCATGCCTGCTCAGCTGCTTGATCAGCGCGCGGGAGCTGGTCACATGATCAGCGATTCAGTGCCTGCTCATCTGCTGCTCAGCTGATAATCGCCAGCTGGGCGCGGGATTAGCGCCTGCTCAGCTGCTTGATAATCGCCAGCTGGGCCGCAGGATTCATGCCTGCTCATCTGTGATAATCGCCAGCTGGGCGCAGGATTCATGCCTGCTCATCTGTGATTCTTGCCAGCTGGGCGCATGATTCCGTGCAGGAGGCTACCTGATCAGCACATGAGCAGTCACATGATTCATGCCTCTCAGTCACCTGATCATTGCTGCAGCAGCTGCGTGATTCAGTGCCTGCTCATTGGGATTGCGCCTGCTCAGCTGCTCATCTTGGCCAGCTCAGCAGGATTCATGCCTGCTCATCTGTGATAATCGCCAGCTGGGCGCAGGATTCATGCCTGCTCATCTGCTTGATAATCGCCAGCTGGCCGCAGGATTCATGCCTGCTCATCTGCTGATAATCGCCAGCTGGGCGCATGATTCATGCCTGCTCATCTGCACGTGATAATCGCCAGCTGGGCGCATGATTCATGCCTGCTCAGCTGCTTGATAATCGCCAGCTGGGCGCGGGATTCATGCCTGCTCATCTGTGATAATCGCCAGCTGGGCGCGGGATTCATGCCTGCTCATCTGTGATAATCGCCAGCTGGGCGCAGGATTCATGCCTGCTCAGCTGTGATAATCGCCAGCTGGGCCCCAGGATTCATGCCTGCTCATCTGCTTGATTCTTGCCTGCTGGGCGCATGATTCCGTGTTCAGGCTACCTGATCAGCTGATTCACGCCTGATCAGCGCCTCTCAGTCACCTGATCACGGCGCCTGCAGCCACGTGATCAGTGCCTGCTGAGTTCGCGGGATTGGCGCCTGCTCAGCTGCTTGATAATCGCCAGCTGGGGCGCTGGGATTCATGCCTGCTCATCTGCTTGATAATCGCCAGCTGGGGCGCAGGATTCATGCCTGCTCATCTGTGATAATCGCCAGCTGGGGGCATGATTCATGCCTGCTCAGCTGTGATAATCGCCAGCTGGGCGCAGGATTCATGCCTGCTCAGCTGTGATAATCGCCAGCTGGGCGCAGGATTCATGCCTGCTCATCTGCTTGATAATTGCCAGCTGGGCGCATGATTCATGCCTGCTCATCTGCTGATGATAATCGCCAGCTGGGCGCGCATGATTCATGCCTGCTCAGCTGTGATAATCGCCAGCTGGGCATGATTCATGCCTGCTCATCTGCTTGATAATGATCGCCAGCTGGGCGCAGGATTCATGCCTGCTCATCTGTGATAATCGCCAGCTGGGCGCAGGATTCATGCCTGCTCATCTGTGATAATCGCCAGCTGGGCGCACAGGATTCATGCCTGCTCATCTGCTTGATAATCGCCAGCTGCAGGATTCATGCCTGCTCATTCGCCTGCCAGCTCATGATTCTCCCTGATCAGCTGCCTGATGCACGCCAGCTGGGTGCCTGGATTCATGCCTGCTCATCTGTGATAATCGCCAGCTGGGCGCGGGATTCATGCCTGCTCATCTGCTGTGATAATCGCCAGCTGGGGCGCAGGATTCATGCCTGCTCATCTGCTTGATAATCGCCAGCTGGGCGCGGGATTCATGCCTTCTCAGCTGCTTGATTCTTGCCTGCTGAGGCACATGATCCGTGCAGGAGGCTGCCTGATCAGCACATGAGCAGTCACATGATCAGCGCCTCTCTGTCACCTGATCGTGCTGTGCCAGCGGGATTGCGCCTGTGATCTGTTCCTGCGCCAGCTGGGGCGGGATTCGCCTGCTCATCTGTGAGCTCATCTGCTTGATAATCGCCAGCTGGGCGC
>NW_027220257.1:0-26008 GCF_027580195.1 Bos mutus
GCTGATCATGCACTGATCACGTGGCTGATCATGCACTGATCACGTGACTGATCATGCACTGATCACGTGGCTGATCATGCACTGATCACCGTGGCTGATCATGCACTGATCACGTGACTGATCATGCACTGATCACGTGGCTGATCATGCACTGATCATGTGGCTGATCATGCACTGATCACGTGGCTGTGCATGCACTGATCACGTGGCTGATCATGCACTGATCACGTGGCTGATCATGCACTGATCACGTGGCTGATCATGCACTGATCACGTGGCTGATCATGCACTGATCGTGACTGATCATGCACTGATCACGTGGCTGATCATGCACTGATCACGTGGCTGATCATGCCACTGATCACGTGGCTGATCATGCACTGATCACGTGACTGTTCATGCACTGATCACGTGGCTGATCATGCACTGATCACGTGGCTGATCATGCACTGATCACGTGACTGATCATGCACTGATCACGTGGCTGATCATGCACTGATCGCGTGACTGATCATGCACTGATCACATGGCTGATCATGCACTGATCACGTGGCTGATCATGCACTGATCGTGGCTGATCATGCACTGATCACGTGGCTGATCATGCACTGATCACGTGGCTGATCTTGCACTGATCACGTGGCTGATCATGCACTGATCACGTGGCTGATCATGCACTGATCACGTGGCTGATCATACACTGATCACGTGGCTGATCATGCACTGATCACGTTGCTGATCATGCACTGATCACGTGGCTGATCATGCACTGATCACGTGGCTGATCATGCACATCACGTGGCTGATCATGCACTGATCACGTGACTGATCATGCACTGATCACGTGGCTGATCATACACTGATCACGTGACTGATCATGCACTGATCACGTGGCTGATCATGCACTGATCACGTGCTGATCATTCACTGATCACGTGACTGATCATGCACTGATCGCGTGGCTGATCATGCACTGATCACGTTGCTGATCATGCACTGATCACGTGGCTGATCATGCACTGATCACGTGGCTGATCATGCACTGATCACGTGGCTGATCATACACTGATCACGTGGCTGATCATGCACTGATCGCGTGGCTGATCATGCACTGATCACGTGGCTGATCATGCACTGATCACGTGACTGATCATGCACTGATCACGTGGCTGATCATGCACTGATCACGTGGCTGATCATGCACTGATCACGTGGCTGATCATGCACTGATCACGTGGCTGATCATGCACTGATCACGTGGCTGATCATGCACTGATCGTGGCTGATCATGCACTGATCACGTGGCTGATCATGCACTGATCACGTGGCTGATCATGCACTGATCACGTGACTGATCATGCACTGATCACGTGGCTGATCATGCACTGATCACGTGGCTGATCATGCACTGATCACGTGGCTGATCATGCACTGGCTGATCGCACTGATCGCGTGGCTGATCATGCACTGATCACGTGGCTGATCATACACTGATCACGTGACTGATCATGCACTGATCACGTGACTGATCATGCACTGATCACGTGGCTGATCATGCACTGATCACGTGACTGATCATGCACTGATCACGTGGCTGATCATGCACTGATCACGTGGCTGATCATGCACTGATCACGTGGCTGATCATGCACTGATCACGTGACTGATCATGCACTGATCACGTGGCTGATCATGCACTGATCACGTGGCTGATCATGCACTGATCACGTGGCTGATCATGCACTGATCACGTGGCTGATCATGCACTGATCACGTTGCTGATCATGCACTGATCACGTGACTGATCATGCACTGATCACGTGGCTGATCGCACTGATCACGTGGCTGATCATGCACTGATCACGTGGCTGATCATGCACTGATCACGTGGCTGATCATGCACTGATCACGTGGCTGATCATGCACTGATCACGTGGCTGATCATGCACTGATCACGTGGCTGATCATGCACTGATCACGTGGCTGATCATGCACTGATCACGTGGCTGATCATGCACTGATCACGTGGCTGATCATGCACTGATCACGTGGCTGATCATGCACTGATCACGTGGCTGATCATGCACTGATCACGTGGCTGATCATGCACTGATCACGTGGCTGATCATGCACTGATCACGTGGCTGATCATGCACTGATCACGTGGCTGATCATGCACTGATCGCGTGACTGATCATCACGCACTGATCATGCGTGGCTGATCATGCACTGATCACGTGACTGATCATGCACTGATCACGTGGCTGATCATGCACTGATCGCACGTGGCTGATCATGCACTGATCACGTGGCTGATCATGCACTGATCACGTGGCTGATCATGCACTGATCACGTGGCTGATCATGCACTGATCACGTGGCTGATCATGCACTGATCACGTGGCTGATCATGCACTGATCACGTGGCTGATCATACACTGATCACGTGACTGATCATGCACTGATCACGTGGCTGATCATGCACTGATCACGTGGCTGATCATGCACTGATCACGTGGCTGATCATGCACTGATCGCGTGGCTGATCATGCACTGATCACGTGGCTGATCATGCACTGATCACGTGGCTGATCATGCACTGATCACGTGGCTGATCATGCACTGATCGTGGCTGATCATGCACTGATCACGTGGCTGATCATGCACTGATCACGTGCTGATCATGCACTGATCACGTGGCTGATCATGCACTGATGATCGTGATCTGATCATGCACTGATCTGTGCTGATCATGCACTGATCACGTGACTGATCATGCACTGATCACGTGGCTGATCATGCACTGATCACGTGGCTGATCATGCACTGATCACGTGGCTGATCATGCACTGATCACGTGGCTGATCATGCACTGATCACGTGACTGATCATGCACTGATCACGTGGCTGATCATGCACTGATCACGTGGCTGATCATGCACTGATCACGTGGCTGATCATGCACTGATCACGTGGCTGATCATGCACTGATCACGTGGCTGATCATGCACACTGATCACGTGGCTGATCATGCACTGATCACGTGGCTGATCATGCACTGATCACGTGGCTGATCATGCACTGATCACGTGGCTGATCATGCACTGATCACGTGCTGATCATGCACTGATCACGTGACTGATCTGATCATGCACTGATCACGTGGCTGATCATGCACTGATCACGTGGCTGATCATGCACTGATGATCGTGGCTGATCATGCACTGATCACGTGGCTGATCATGCACTGATCACGTGGCTGATCATGCACTGATCACGTGGCTGATCATGCACTGATCACGTGACTGATCATGCACTGATCACGTGGCTGATCATGCACTGATCACGTGGCTGATCATGCACTGATCACGTGGCTGATCATGCACTGATCACGTGACTGATCATGCACTGATCACGTGGCTGATCATGCACTGATCACGTGGCTGATCATGCACTGATCACGTGCTGCTGATCTGCACTGATCACGTGACTGATCATGCACTGATCACGTGGCTGATCATGCACTGATCACGTGGCTGATCATGCACTGATCACGTGACTGATCATGCACTGATCACGTGGCTGATCATGCACTGATCACTGATCATGCTGATCACGTGCTGATCATGCACTGATCACGTGACTGATCATGCACTGATCACGTGGCTGATCATGCACTGATCACGTGGCTGATCATGCACTGATCACGTGGCTGATCATACACTGATCACGTGGCTGATCATGCACTGATCACGTGGCTGATCATGCACACTGATCACGTGGCTGATCATGCACTGATCACGTGCTGATCATGCACTGATCACGTGGCTGATCATGCACTGATCACGTGGCTGATCATGCACTGATCACGTGACTGCTCATGCACTGATCACGTGGCTGATCATGCACTGATCACGTGACTGATCATGCACTGATCACGTGGCTGATCATGCACTGATCACGTGGCTGATCATGCACTGATCACGTGACTGATCATGCACTGATCACGTGACTGATCATGCACTGATCACGTGGCTGATCATGCACTGATCACGTGGCTGATCATGCACTGATCACGTGGCTGATCATGCACTGATCACGTGACTGATCATGCACTGATGCTCATGCACTGATCACGTGGCTGATCATGCACTGATCGTGGCTGATCATGCACTGATCACGTGGCTGATCATGCACTGATCACGTGACTGATCATGCACTGATCACGTGCTGATCATGCACTGATCACGTGGCTGATCATGCACTGATCACGTGGCTGATCATGCACTGATCACGTGGCTGATCATGCACTGATCACGTTACTGATCATGCACTGATCACGTGCCTGATCATGCACTGATCACGTGGCTGATCATGCACTGATCACGTGGCTGATCATGCACTGATCACGTGACTGATCATGCACTGATCACGTGGCTGATCATGCACTGATCACGTGGCTGATCATGCACTGATCACGTGGCTGATCATGCACTGATCACGTGACTGATCATGCACTGATCACGTGGCTGATCATGCACTGATCACGTGGCTGATCATGCACTGATCACGTGGCTGATCATGATCACTGATGATCTGATCATGCACTGATCACGCTGATCATGCACTGATCACGTGGCTGATCATGCACTGATCACGTGGCTGATCATGCACTGATCACGTGGCTGATCATGCACTGATCACGTGGCTGATCATGCACTGATCACGTGGCTGATCATGCACTGATCACGTGGCTGATCATGCACTGATCACGTGGCTGATCATGCACTGATCACGTGGCTGATCATGCACTGATCACGTGGCTGATCATGCACTGATCACGTGGCTGATCATGCACTGATCACGTGGCTGATCATGCACTGATCACGTGACTGATCATGCACTGATCACGTGGCTGATCATGCACTGATCACGTGGCTGATCATGCACTGATCACGTGGCTGATCATGCACTGATCACGTGGCTGATCATGCACTGATCACGTGACTGATCATGCACTGATCACGTGGCTGATCATGCACTGATCACGTGGCTGATCATGCACTGATCACGTGGCTGATCATGCACTGATCACGTGGCTGATCATGCACTGATCACGTGATCTGCACTGATCATGCACTGATCACGTGATCACGTGGCTGATCATGCACTGATCACGTGACTGATCATGCACTGATCACGTGACTGATCATGCACTGATCACGTGGCTGATCATGCACTGATCGTGGCTGATCATGCACTGATCACGTGACTGATCATGCACTGATCACGTGGCTGATCATGCACTGATCACGTGGCTGATCATGCACTGATCACGTGGCTGATCATGCACTGATCACGTGACTGATCATGCACTGATCACGTGGCTGATCATGCACTGATCACGTGGCTGATCATGCACTGATCACGTGGCTGATCATGCACTGATCACGTGACTGATCATGCACTGATCACGTGGCTGATCATGCACTGATCACGTGGCTGATCATGCACTGATCACGTGGCTGATCATGCACTGATCACGTGGCTGATCATGCACTGATCACGTGGCTGATCATGCACTGATCACGTGGCTGATCATGCACTGATCACGTGGCTGATCATGCACTGATCGTGGCTGATCATGCACTGATGGCTGATCATGCACTGATCACGTGCTGATCATGCACTGATCACGTGGCTGATCATGCACTGATCACGTGGCTGATCATGCACTGATCACGTGACTGATCATGCACTGATCACGTGGCTGATCATGCACTGATCACGTGGCTGATCATGCACTGATCACGTGGCTGATCATGCACTGATCACGTGACTGATCATGCACTGATCACGTGGCTGATCATGCACTGATCCGTGGCTGATCATGCACTGATCACGTGGCTGATCATGCACTGATCACGTGGCTGATCATGCACTGATCACGTGGCTGATCATGCACTGATCACGTGACTGATCATGCACTGATCACGTGACTGATCATGCACTGATCTGCTGATCGTGGCTGATCATGCACTGATCACGTGACTGATCATGCACTGATCACGTGGCTGATCATTCACTGATCACGTGGCTGATCATGCACTGATCACGTGGCTGATCATGCACTGATCACGTGGCTGATCATGCACTGATCACGTGGCTGATCATGCACTGATCACGTGGCTGATCATGCACTGATCACGTGACTGATCATGCACTGATCACGTGGCTGATCATGCACTGATCACGTGGCTGATCATGCACTGATCACGTGGCTGATCATGCACTGATCACGTGGCTGATCATGCACTGATCGCGTGGCTGATCATGCACTGATCACGTGGCTGATCATGCACTGATCACGTGGCTGATCATGCACACTGATCACGTGGCTGATCATGCACTGATCACGTGGCTGATCATGCACTGATCACGTGGCTGATCATGCACTGATCACGTGGCTGATCATGCACTGATCACGTGGCTGATCATGCACTGATCACGTGGCTGATCATGCACTGATCACTGATGATCATGCACTGATCACGTGGCTGATCATGCACTGATCACGTGGCTGATCATGCACTGATCACGTGGCTGATCATGCACTGATCACGTGGCTGATCATACACTGATCACGTGGCTGATCATGCACTGATCACGTGGCTGATCATGCACTGATCACGTGGCTGATCATGCACTGATCACGTGGCTGATCATGCACTGATCACGTGGCTGATCATGCACACTGATCACGTGCTGATCATGCACTGATCACGTGGCTGATCATGCACTGATCGCGTGGCTGATCATGCACTGATCACGTGGCTGATCATGCACTGATCACGTGGCTGATCATGCACTGATCACGTGGCTGATCATGCACTGATCACGTGGCTGATCATGCACTGATCACGTGGCTGATCATGCACTGATCACGTGGCTGATCATGATCACTGATCACGTGACTGATCATGCACTGATCGTGACTGATCATGCACTGATCACGTGGCTGATCATGCACTGATCACGTGGCTGATCATGCACTGATCACGTGGCTGATCATGCACTGATCACGTGGCTGATCATGCACTGATCATGTACCTGATCATGCACTGATCACGTGGCTGATCATGCACTGATCAACTGGCTGATCATGCACTGATCACGTAACTGATCATGCACTGATCACGAAGCTGATCATACACTGATCACGTGACTGATCATGCACTGATCACGTGGCTGATCATGCACTGATCACGTGGCTGATCATGCACTGATCACGTGGCTGATCATGCACTGATCACGTGGCTGATCATGCACTGATCACGTGGCTGATCATGCACTGATCACGTGCTGTCTGATGCACTGATCACGTGGCTGATCATGCACTGATCACGTGCTGATCATGCACTGATCAGGTGCTGATCATGCACTGATCACGTGGCTGATCATACACTGATCACGTGACTGATCATGCACTGATCACGTGACTGATCATGCACTGATCACGTGGCTGATCATGCACTGATCACGTGCTGATCATGCACTGATCACGTGACTGATCATGCACTGATCACGTGGCTGATCATGCACTGATCACGTGGCTGATCATGCACTGATCACGTGCTGATCATGCACTGATCGTGGCTGATCACTGATCACGTGACTGATTTTGAACTGATCACGAAGCTGATCATGCACTGATCACGTGACTGATCATGCTGATCACACTGATCACGTGACTGATCATGCACTGATCACGTGGCTGATCATGCACTGATCGTGCTGATCATGCACTGATCACGTGGCTGATCATGCACTGATCACGTGGCTGATCATGCACTGATCACGTGGCTGATCATGCACTGATCACGTGGCTGATCATGCACTGATCACGTGGCTGATCATGCACTGATCACGTGGCTGATCATGCACTGATCACGTGGCTGATCATGCACTGATCACGTGGCTGATCATGCACTGATCACGTGGCTGATCATGCACTGATCACGTGGCTGATCATGCACTGATCACGTGGCTGATCATGCACTGATCACGTGGCTGATCATGCACTGATCACGTGGCTGATCATGCACTGATCACGTGACTGATCATGCACTGATCACGTGGCTGATCATGCACTGATCACGTGGCTGATCATTCACTGATCACGTGGCTGATCATGCACTGATCACGTGGCTGATCATGCACTGATCACGTTGCTGATCATGCACTGATCACGTGGCTGATCATGCACTGATCACGTGGCTGATCATGCACTGATCACGTGGCTGATCATACACTGATCACGTGGCTGATCATGCACTGATCACGTGGCTGATCATGCACTGATCACGTGGCTGATCATGCACTGATCACGTGACTGATCATGCACTGATCACGTGGCTGATCATGCACTGATCACGTGGCTGATCATGCACTGATCACGTGGCTGATCATGCACTGATCACGTGGCTGATCATGCACTGATCACGTGGGAGATCATACACTGATTACGTGGCTGATCATGCACTGATCACGTTGCTTATATACACTGATCATGACACTATCGGGCACTGTTTGCGTGGCTGATCTTCTCTGATCGCGTGACTATCGTACACTGATCACGTGACAGATCGTGCGGTGATACCGTGGCTCTGATGCGCAATCACGTGACTGATCATGCACTGAGTCACGTGACTATCATTCACTGATCACCTGACTGTGCATGCACTGATCACGCTGCCTGATCATGAACTGATCACGTGCCTGATCATGCACTTATCCGTGGCTGATCGCACTCATCACGTTGCTTTCCGTACACTGATCACGTGGCTGTCATGCAGTGATCGTGGCTGATCATACACTGGTCGTGACTGCATACTGATCACGTGACGATCTCTTACTGATCGTGGCTATCCCGATCATGTCACTGATCGCGTGGCGATCTTTACCACCTGATCCGTGTCTGCTGCAATAAACGATCACGTAGCTATCTTGCACTGATCACTTGTCTATCATGACTGACCTGTTCGATCATTCACTGAGCGCGAGACTGCATGCACTAATGCGTGACTGATCGCACTGATCACATGCCTGATCTTTTCAGTGCGTGAAGTGTGCATGCACCTGAACAAGTGGCTGCACATGCAATGATCCGTGGCTGATTATACACTGATCACGTGACTGCAAATGCACTGATCACGTGACTGATCATGCACTCATCACGTGCCTGATCATACACTGATCACGTGACTGATCATGCACTGGGTTCATCGTGCTGATCATGCACTGGATCACTTAGCTGATCATGCATTTTATCACTTGACTTTCATGCACTGATCACGTGGCTGAAAATGCAATGATCATCGTATTTGATCATGCCCTGATCACAGACTGATCATGCACTACTCACGTGACTGATCATGCAATTATCACGTGACTGATCATGCACTGATCGCGTGGCTGCATGCGCTGGTCACGTGGCTGATGCGTGAACTGATCACGTGGCTGATCATGCACTGATCATGGCTGATCATGCACTGATCGCGAAGCTGATCGTACACTGATCGGTGGCTGATCTTGCACTCTTCATCGCGTGGCTGATCATGCACGTGACTCTTCCACGTGGCTGATCATGCGCTGATCACGTGGCTGATCATGCGCCAGTCCGTGGCTGATCATGCACTGATCACGTGGCTGATGCGTGCGCCTGATCACGCGACTGATCATGCACTGATGATCGTGGCAGATCATGCACTGATCACCTGGCTGATCGCACTGATCACGTGCCTGATCATCCCACTGATCACGTGACTGCACATGCACTGATTACGTTCCTGTTCATGCACTGATTCATTGGCTGATCCTGAACTGATCACGAAGCTGATCATGCGCCTGATCGCGTGGCTGATCATTCACTGATCGCGCGGCTGATCATGCACTGATCACGTGGGCTGATCTGATCCGTGGCTGATCATGCACTGATCCCATGACTGATCATGCACTGATCACGTGGCTGATCATGCACTGATCGCGTGGCTGATCATACACTGATCACGAAGCTGATCATGCACTGATCGATCGTGGCTGATCATGCACTGATCACGTGACTGATCATGCACTGATCGTGACTGTGCATGCACTGATCACGTGGCTGATCATGCACTGATCACGTGGCTGATCATGCACTGATCACGTGACTGATCATGCACTGATCACGTGGCTGATCATGCACTGATCACGTGGCTGATCATGCACTGATCGCGTGGCTGATCATGCACTGATCACGTGGCTGATCATGCACTGATCACGCTGATCTGATCATGTGACTGATCACGTGCCTGATCATGCACTGATCACGTGGCTGATCATGCACTGATCGTGGCTGATCATGCACTGATCACGTGACTGATCATGCACTGATCACGTGGCTGATCATACACTGATCACGTGGCTGATCATACACTGATCACCGTGACTGATCATGTACTGATCATGCCCTGTGGCTGATCATGCACTGATCACGTGGCTGATCATGCACTGATCACGTGGCTGATCATGCACTGATCACGTGGCTGATCATGCACTTCACCTGGCTGATCATGCACTGATCACGTGACTGATCATGCACTGATCACGTGGCTGATCATGCACTGATCACGTGGCTGATCATGCGCTGATCACGTGGCTGATCATGCACTGATCACGTGACTGATCATGCACTGATCACGTGACTGATCATGCACTGATCACGTGGCTGATCATGCACTGATCACGTGGCTGATCATGCACTGATCACGTGGCTGATCATGCACTGATCACGTGACTGATCATGCACTGATCACGTGGCTGATCATGCACTGATCACGTGGCTGATCATGCACTGATCACGTGGCTGATCATGCACTGATGCACTGACGTGGCTGATCATGCACTGATCACGTGGCTGATCATGCACTGATCACGTGGCTGATCATGCACTGATCACGTGGCTGATCATGCACTGATCACGTGACTGATCATGCACTGATCGTGACTGATCATGCACTGATCACGTGGCTGATCATGCACTGATCACGTGGCTGATCATGCACTGATCACGTGGCTGATCATGCACTGATCACGTGCCTGATCATGCACTGATCGTGGCTGATCATGCACTGATCGTGGCTGATCATGCACTGATCACGTGGCTGATCATGCACTGATCACGTGGCTGATCATGCACTGATCTGATCGTGCACTGATCACGTGGCTGATCACTGATCATCGTGACTGATCATGCACTGATCACGTGGCTGATCATGCACTGATCACGTGGCTGATCATGCACTGATCACGTGACTGATCATGCACTGATCACGTGACTGATCATGCACTGATCGCGTGGCTGATCATGCACTGATCGCGTGGCTGATCATGCACTGATCACGTGACTGATCATGCACTGATCACGTGGCTGATCATGCACTGATCACGTGACTGATCATGCACTGATCACGTGGCTGATCATGCACTGATCACGTGGCTGATCATGCACTGATCACGTGGCTGATCATACACTGATCACGTGACTGATCATGCACTGATCCGTGACTGATCATGCACTGATCACGTGGCTGATCATGCACTGATCACGTGGCTGATCATGCACTGATCACGTGGCTGATCATGCACTGATCACGTGGCTGATCATGCACTGATCACGTGGCTGATCATGCACTGATCACGTGGCTGATCATGCACTGATCGCGTGGCTGATCATGCACTGATCACGTGGCTGATCATGCACTGATCACGTGGCTGATCATACACTGATCACGTGGCTGATCATGCACTGATCACGTGGCTGATCATGCACTGATCACGTGACTGATCATGCACTGATCACGTGGCTGATCATGCACTGATCACGTGGCTGATCATGCACTGATCACGTGGCTGATCATGCACTGATCACGTGGCTGATCATGCACTGATCACGTGGCTGATCATGCACTGATCACGTGGCTGATCATGCACTGATCACGTGGCTGATCATGCACTGATCACGTGGCTGATCATGCACTGATCACGTGGCTGATCATGCACTGATCACGTGGCTGATCATGCACTGATCGCGTGACTGATCATGCACTGATCACGTGGCTGATCATGCACTGATCACGTGGACTGATCATGCACTGATCGTGTGCTGATCATGCACTGATCATGCACTGATCACGTGCCTGATCATGCACTGATCACGTGGCTGATCATGCACTGATCACGTGCTGATCATACACTGATCACGTGACTGATCATGCACTGATCACGTGGCTGATCATGCACTGATCACGTGGCTGATCATGCACTGATCACGGCTGATCATGCACTGATCACGTGACTGATCATGCACTGATCGTGGCTGATCATGCACTGATCACGTGGCTGATCATGCACTGATCACGTGACTGATCATGCACTGATCACGTGGCTGATCATACACTGATCACGTGACTGATCATACACTGATCATGTGACTGATCATGCACTGAATCACGTGGCTGATCATGCACTGATCACGTGGCTGATCATGTGCACTGATCACGTGGCTGATCATGCACTGATCACGTGCTGATCATGCACTGATCACGTGCTGATCATGCACTGATCACGTGGCTGATCATGCACTGATCGCGTGACTGATCATGCACTGATCACGTGGCTGATCATGCACTGATCCTGATCATGCACTGATCACGTGGCTGATCATGCACTGATCACGTGGCTGATCATGCACTGATCACGTGGCTGATCATGCACTGATCACGTGATCTGATCATGCTGATGATCACGTGACTGATCATGCACTGATCACGTGGCTGATCATGCACTGATCACGTGACTGATCATGCACTGACGTGCTGATCATCACGATGGTGATGATCATGCACTGATCACGTGCTGAAGCTGATCATGCACTGATCACGTGACTGATCATGCACTGATCACGTGGCTGATCATGCACTGATCACGTGGCTGATCATGCACTGATCGCGAAGCTGATCATACACTGATCAGACTGTGCTGATGCATGCACTGATCACGTGGCTGATCATGCACTGATCACGTGGCTGATCATGCACTGATCACGTGGCTGATCATGCACTGATCACGTGACTGATCATGCACTGATCGTGACTGATCATCACTGATCATCATGCACTGATCATGCACTGATCTCATGGCTGATCATGCACTGATCACGTGGCTGATCATGCACTGATCACGTGGCTGATCATGCACTGATCACGTGACTGATCATGCACTGATCATGCACTGATCACGTGGCTGATCATGCACTGATCACGTGGCTGATCATGCACTGACGTGGCTGATCATGCACTGATCACGTGGCTGATCATGCACTGATCACGTGGCTGATCATGCACTGATCACGTGGCTGATCATGCACTGATCACGTGGCTGATCATGCACTGATCACGCTGCTGATCATGCACTGATCACGTGGCTGATCATGCACTGATCACGTGGCTGACTGATGCACTGATGTGCTGATCATGCACTGATCACGTGGCTGATCATGCACTGATCACGTGACTGATCATGCACTGATCACGTGCTGATCATGCACTGATCACGTGGCTGATCATGCACTGATCACGTGGCTGATCATGCACTGATCACACGTGGCTGATCATGCACTGATCACGTGGCTGATCATGCACTGATCGTGGCTGATCATGCACTGATCACGTGGCTGATCATGCACTGATCACGTGGCTGATCACACACTGATCACGTGCTGATCATGCACTGATCGTGGCTGATCATGCACTGATCACGTGGCTGATCATGCACTGATCACGTGGCTGATCATGCACTGATCACGTGGCTGATCATGCACTGATCACGTGGCTGATCATGCACTGATCATGATCGTGGCTGATCATGCACTGATCACCTGCTGATCATGCACTGATCGCGTGGCTGATCATGCACTGATCACGTGGCTGATCATGCACTGATCACGTGGCTGATCATGCACTGATCACGTGGCTGATCATGCACTGATCACGTGCTGATCATGCACTGATCGTGCACTGATCATGCACTGATCATGCACTGATCACGTGGCTGATCATGCACTGATCACGTGGCTGATCATGCACTGATCACGTGGCTGATCATGCACTGATCACGTGGCTGATCATGCACTGATCACGTGGCTGATCATGCACTGATCACGTGGCTGATGCACTGATCGTGGCTGATGCACTGATCACGTGGCTGATCATGCACTGATCACGTGGCTGATCATGCACTGATCACGTGGCTGATCATGCACTGATCACGTGACTGCTGATCATGCACTGATCACGTGGCTGATCATGCACTGATCACGTGGCTGATCATGCACTGATCACGTGGCTGATCATGCACTGATCACGTGGCTGATCATGCACTGATCACGCTGCTGATCATGCACTGATCACGTGGCTGATCATGCACTGATGATCACGTGGCTGATCATGCACTGATCACGTGGCTGATCATGCACTGATCACGTGGCTGATGCACACTGATCGTGTGACTGATCATGCACTGATCACGTGACTGATCATGCACTGATCACGTGGCTGATCATGCACTGATCACGTGGCTGATCATGCACTGATCACGTGGCTGATCATGCACTGATCACGTGACTGATCATGCACTGATCACGTGACTGATCATGCACTGATCACGTGGCTGATCATGCACTGCACTGACTGATCCGTGGCTGATCATGCACTGATCACTGACTGATCTGATCTGATCACTGATGATCACGTGGCTGATCATGCACTGATGATCACGTGGCTGATCATGCACTGATCACGTGGCTGATCATGCACTGATCACGTGGCTGATCATGCACTGATCATGCACTGATCATGCACTGATGGCGTGGCTGATCATGCACTGATCACGTGCTGATCATGCACTGATCACGTGGCTGATCATGCACTGATCACGTGGCTGATCATCATGCACTGATCACGTGGCTGATCATGCACTGATCACGTGGCTGATCATGCACTGATCACGTGGCTGATCATGCACTGATCGTGGCTGATCATGCACTGATCACGTGGCTGATCATGCACTGATCACGTGACTGATCATGCACTGATCACGTGGCTGATGATCATGCACTGATCACGTGGCTGATCATGCACTGATCACGTGGCTGATCATGCACTGATCACGTGGCTGATCATGCACTGATCACGTGACTGATCATGCACTGATCACGTGGCTGATCATGCACTGATCACGTGGCTGATCATGCACTGATCACGTGGCTGATCATGCACTGATCACGTGACTGTGATCACTGATCTGATCATGCACTGATCACGTGGCTGATCATGCACTGATCATCACGTGGCTGATCATGCACTGATCACGTGGCTGATCATGCACTGATCACGTGGCTGATCATGCACTGATCACGTGGCTGATCATGCACTGATCACGTGGCTGATCATGCACTGATCACGTGGCTGATCATGCACTGATCACGTGGCTGATCATCATGCACTGATCACGTGGCTGATCATGCACTGATCGTGGCTGATCATGCACTGATCACGTGGCTGATCATGCATGCACTGATCACGTGGCTGATCATGCACTGATCACGTGGCTGATCATGCACTGATCACATGGCTGATCATGCACTGATCACGTGGCTGATCATGCACTGATCACGTGGCTGATCATGCACTGATCACGTGGCTGATCATGCACTGATCACGTGGCTGATCATGCACTGATCACGTGGCTGATCATGCACTGATCACGTGACTGATCATGCACTGATCGTGGCTGATCATGCACTGATCACGTGGCTGATCATGCACTGATCACACTGCTGATCATGCACTGATCACTGACTGATCATGCACTGATCACGTGACTGATCATGCACTGATCACGTGGCTGATCATGCACTGATCACGTGGCTGATCATGCACTGATCACGTGGCTGATCATGCACTGATCACGTGGCTGATCATGCACTGATCACGTGACTGATCATGCACTGATCACGTGGCTGATCATGCACTGATCACGTGGCTGATCATGCACTGATCACGTGGCTGATCATGCACTGATCACGTGGCTGATCATGCACTGATCACGTGGCTGATCATGCACTGATCACGTGGCTGATCATGCACTGATCACGTGGCTGATCATGCACTGATCACGTGGCTGATCATGCACTGATCACGTGACTGATCATGCACTGATCACGTGGCTGATCATGCACTGATCACGTGGCTGATCATGCACTGATCACGTGGCTGATCATGCACTGATCACGTGACTGATCATGCACACTGATCATGCTGACTCATGCACTGATGGCTGATCTGATCATGCACTGATCACGTGGCTGATCATGCACTGATGATCGTGTGCTGATCATGCGTGGCTGATGATCACTGATCACGTGGCTGATCATGCACTGATCTGATCACGGCTGATCATGCACACTGATCACGTGGCTGATCATGCACTGATCACGTGGCTGATCATGCACTGATCGTGTGGCTGATCATGCACTGATCACGTGGCTGATCATGCACTGATCACGTGGCTGATCATGCACTGATCACGTGGCTGATCATGCACTGATCACGTGGCTGATCATGCACTGATCACGTGGCTGATCATGCACTGATCACGTGGCTGATCATGCACTGATCACGTGGCTGATCATGCACTGATCACGTGGCTGATCATGCACTGATCACGTGGCTGATCATGCACTGATCGTGACTGATCATGCACTGATCACGTGGCTGATCATGCACTGATCACGTGGCTGATCATGCACTGATCACGTGGCTGATCATGCACTGATCACGTGGCTGATCATGCACTGATCACGTGGCTGATCATGCACTGATCACGTGGCTGATCATGCACTGATCACGTGGCTGATCATGCACTGATCACGTGGCTGATCATGCACTGATCACGTGGCTGATCATGCACTGATCACGTGCTGATCATGCACTGATCACGTGGCTGATCATGCACTGATCACGTGGCTGATCATGCACTGACGTGGCTGATCATGCACTGATCACGTGGCTGATCATGCACTGATCGTGACTGATCATGCACTGATCACGTGGCTGATCATGCACTGATCACGTGGCTGATCATGCACTGATCACGTGGCTGATCATGCACTGATCACGTGGCTGATCATGCACTGATCACGTGGCTGATCATGCACTGATCACGTGGCTGATCATGCACTGATCACGTGGCTGATCATGCACTGATCGTGTGCTGATCATGCACTGATCACGTGGCTGATCATGCACTGATCACGTGGCTGATCATGCACTGATCACGTGGCTGATCATGCACTGATCACGTGGCTGATCATGCACTGATCACGTGGCTGATCATGCACTGATCACGTGCTGATCATGCACTGATCACGTGATCATCATGCACTGATCATGCACTGATGTGCTGATCATGCACTGATCACGTGACTGATCATGCACTGATCACGTGGCTGATCATGCACTGATCACGTGACTGATCATGCACTGATCACGTGGCTGATCATGCACTGATCACGTGGCTGATCATGCACTGATCACGTGGCTGATCATGCACTGATCACGTGGCTGATCATGCACTGATCACTGTGGCTGATCATGCACTGATCACGTGGCTGATCATGCACTGATCACGTGGCTGATCATGCACTGATCACGGCTGATCATGCACTGATCACGTGGCTGATCATGCACTGATCACGTGGCTGATCATGCACTGATCACGTGGCTGATCATGCACTGATCACGTGGCTGATCATGCACTGATCACGTGGCTGATCATGCACTGATCACGTGGCTGATCATGCACTGATCACGTGCTGATCATGCACTGATCACGTGGCTGATCATGCACTGATCACGTGGCTGATCATGCACTGATCACGTGCTGATCATGCACTGATCACGTGGCTGATCATGCACTGATCACGTGACTGTGGCTGATCATGCACTGATCACGTGGCTGATCATGCACTGATCGTGGCTATCATGCACTGATCACGTGGCTGATCATGCATGCACTGATCGTGCTGCTGATCATGCACTGATCACGTGGCTGATCATGCACTGATCACGTGGCTGATCATGCACTGATCACGTGGCTGATCATGCACTGATCACGTGGCTGATCATGCACTGATCACGTGGCTGATCATGCACTGATCACGTGCTGCTGATCATGCACTGATCACGTGGCTGATCATGCACTGATCACGTGGCTGATCATGCACTGATCACGTGGCTGATCATGCACTGATCACGTGGCTGATCATGCACTGATCACGTGGCTGATCATGCACTGATCACGTGGCTGATCATGCACTGATCACGTGGCTGATCATGCACTGATCACGTGGCTGATCATGCACTGATCACGTGGCTGATCATGCACTGATCACGTGGCTGATCATGCACTGATCACGTGGCTGATCACACTGATCTGATCATGCACTGATCACGTGGCTGATCATGCACTGATCACGTGGCTGATCATGCACTGATCACGTGGCTGATCATGCACTGATCGCGTGGCTGATCATGCACTGATCGTGGCTGATCATGCACTGATCACGTGGCTGATCATGCACTGATCACGTGGCTGATCATGCACTGATCACGTGGCTGATCATGCACTGATCACGTGACTGATCATGCACTGATCGTGTGGCTGATCATGCACTGATCACGTGGCTGATCATGCACTGATCACGTGGCTGATCATGCACTGATCACGTGACTGATCATGCACTGATCACGTGGCTGATCATGCACTGATCACGTGGCTGATCATGCACTGACTGATCACGTGATCTGATCTGATGCGTGCTGATCACTGATCACGTGGCTGATCATGCACTGATCACGTGGCTGATCATGCACTGATCACGTGGCTGATCATGCACTGATCACGTGACTGATCATGCACTGATCGCGTGACTGATCATGCACTGATCACGTGGCTGATCATGCACTGATCACGTGGCTGATCATGCACTGATCACGTGGCTGATCATGCACTGATCACGTGGCTGATCATGCACTGATCACGTGGCTGATCATGCACTGATCACGTGGCTGATCATGCACTGATCACGTGGTGATCTGACACTGATCACGTGGCTGATCATGCACTGATCACGTGGCTGATCATGCACTGATCACGTGGCTGATCATGCACTGATCACGTGGCTGATCATCACACTGATCGTGGCTGATCATGCACTGATCGTGACTGATGACTGATCATGCTGATGATCACGTGACTGATCATGCACTGATGGCGTGGCTGATCATGCACTGATCACGTGGCTGATCATGCACTGATCACGTGGCTGATCATGCACTGATCACGTGGCTGATCATGCACTGATCACGTGGCTGATCATGCACTGATCACGTGGCTGATCATGCACTGATCACGTGGCTGATCATGCACTGATCACGTGGCTGATCATGCACTGATCACGTGGCTGATCATGCACTGATCACGTGGCTGATCATGCACACTGATCACGTGCTGATGATCTGATCACGCACTGATCACTGATCACGTGGCTGATCATGCACTGATCACGTGGCTGATCATGCACTGATCACGTGGCTGATCATGCACTGATCACGTGGCTGATCATGCACTGATCACGTGGCTGATCATGCACTGATCACGTGGCTGATCATGCACTGATCACGTGGCTGATCATGCTGATCACGTGGCTGATCATGCACTGATCACGTGGCTGATCATGCACTGATCACGTGGCTGATCATGCACTGATCACGTGACTGATCATGCACTGATCACGTGGCTGATCATGCACTGATCACGTGGCTGATCATGCACTGATCACGTGGCTGATCATGCACTGATCGTGATCACGTGGCTGATCATGCACTGATCACGTGGCTGATCATGCACTGATCACGTGGCTGATCATGCACTGATCACGTGGCTGATCATGCACTGATCACGTGGCTGATCATGCACTGATCACGTGGCTGATCATCACTGATCACTGATCATGTGATCACGTGCTGATCATGCACTGATCACGTGGCTGATCATGCACTGATCACGTGCTGATCATGCACTGATCACGTGGCTGATCATGCACTGATCACGTGGCTGATCATGCACTGATCACGTGACTGATCATGCACTGATCACGTGGCTGATCATGCACTGATCACGTGGCTGATCATGCACTGATCACGTGCTGATGCACTGATCACGTGGCTGATCATGCACTGATCACGTGCTGATCATGCACTGATCACGTGGCTGATCATGCACTGATCACGTGGCTGATCATGCACTGATCACGTGGCTGATCATGCACTGATCACGTGGCTGATCATGCACTGATCACGTGGCTGATCATGCACTGATCACGTGGCTGATCATGCACTGATCACGTGGCTGATCATGCACTGATCACGTGGCTGATCATGCACTGATCACGTGTGCTGATCATGCACTGATCACGTGGCTGATCATGCACTGATCACGTGGCTGATCATGCACTGATCACGTGGCTGATCATGCACTGATCACGTGGCTGATCATGCACTGATCACGTGGCTGATCATGCACTGATCACGTGGCTGATCATGCACTGATCACGTGGCTGATCATGCACTGATCACGTGGCTGATCATGCACTGATCACGTGGCTGATCATGCACTGATCACGTGGCTGATCATGCACTGATCACGTGGCTGATCATGCACTGATCACGGCTGCTGATCATGCACTGATCACGTGCTGATCATGCACTGATCTGATCACTGCTGATCATGCACTGATCACGCTGATCATGCACTGATCACGTGGCTGATCATGCACTGATCACGTGGCTGATCATGCACTGATCACGTGGCTGATCATGCACTGATCACGTGGCTGATCATGCACTGATCACGTGGCTGATCATGCACTGATCACGTGGCTGATCATGCACTGATCACGTGGCTGATCATGCACTGATCACGTGGCTGATCATGCACTGATCACGTGGCTGATCATGCACTGATCACGTGACTGATCATGCACTGATCATCGTGGCTGATCATGCACTGATCACGTGGCTGATCATGCACTGATCACGTGACTGCTGATCATGCACTGATCACGTGGCTGATCATGCACTGATCACGTGGCTGATCATGCACTGATCACGTGGCTGATCATGCACTGATCACGTGGCTGATCATGCACTGATCACGACTGATCATGCACTGATCGTGCTGATCTGATCACGTGACTGATCATGCACTGATCACGTGGCTGATCATGCACTGATCACGTGGCTGATCATGCACTGATCACGTGGCTGATCATGCACTGATCGTGGCTGATCATGCACTGATCACGTGGCTGATCATGCACTGATCACGTGGCTGATCATGCACTGATCACGTGGCTGATCATGCACTGATCACGTGCTGATCATGCACTGATCACGTGCTGATCATGCACTGATCACGTGGCTGATCATGCACTGATCACGTGGCTGATCATCATGCACTGATCACGTGGCTGATCATGCACTGATCACGTGGCTGATCATGCACTGATCACGTGGCTGATCATGCACTGATCACGTGGCTGATCATGCACTGATCACGTGGCTGATCATGCACTGATCATCTGATCATGCACTGATCACGTGGCTGATCATGCACTGATGATCGTGGCTGATCATGCACTGATCACGTGGCTGATCATGCACACTGATCACGTGGCTGATCATGCACTGATCACGTGGCTGATCATGCACTGATCACGTGGCTGATCATGCACTGATCACGTGGCTGATCATGCACTGATCACGTGGCTGATCATGCACTGATCACGTGGCTGATCATGCACTGATCGTGCTGATCATGCACTGATCACGTGGCTGATCATGCACTGATCACGTGGCTGATCATGCACTGATCATGTGACTGATCATGCACTGATCACGCGTGACTGATCATGCACTGATCACGTGGCTGATCATGCACTGATCACGTGGCTGATCATGCACTGATCACGTGGCTGATCATGCACTGATCACGTGGCTGATCATGCACTGATCACGTGGCTGATCATGCACTGATCACGTGGCTGATCATGCACTGATCACGTGGCTGATCATGCACTGATCACGTGGCTGATCATGCACTGATCACGTGGCTGATCATGCACTGATCACGTGGCTGATCATGCACTGATCACGTGGCTGATCATCATGATGATCTGATGCACTGATCATGCTGACTCATCACTGTGGCTGATCATGCACTGATCACGTGGCTGATCATGCACTGATCACGTGGCTGATCATGCACTGATCACGTGGCTGATCATGCACTGATCACGTGGCTGATCATGCACTGATCACGTGGCTGATCATGCACTGATCACGTGGCTGATCATGCACTGATCACGTGGCTGATCATGCACTGATCACGTGGCTGATCATGCACTGATCACGTGGCTGATCATGCACTGATCACGTGGCTGATCATGCACTGATCACGTGACTGATCATGCACTGATCACGTGGCTGATCATGCACTGATCACGTGGCTGATCATGCACTGATCACGTGGCTGATCATGCACTGATCACGTGGCTGATCATGCACTGATCACGTGGCTGATCATGCACTGATCACGTGGCTGATCATGCACTGATCACGTGGCTGATCATGCACTGATCACGTGGCTGATCATGCACTGATCACGTGGCTGATCATGCACTGATCACGTGGCTGATCATGCACTGATCACGTGGCTGATCATGCACTGATCATGGCTGATCATGCACTGATCACGTGGCTGATCATGCACTGATCACGTGGCTGATCATGCACTGATCACGTGGCTGATCATGCACTGATCACGTGGCTGATCATGCACTGATCACGCTGCTGATCATGCACTGATCTGATCATGCACTGATCTGATCGTGGCTGATCATGCACTGATCGTGTGACTGATCATGCACTGATCACGTGGCTGATCATGCACTGATCACGTGGCTGATCATGCACTGATCACGTGACTGATCATGCACTGATCACGTGGCTGATCATGCACTGATCACGTGGCTGATCATGCACTGATCACGTGGCTGATCATGCACTGATCACGTGGCTGATCATGCACTGATCACGTGGCTGATCATGCACTGATCACGTGCTGATCATGCACTGATCACGTGGCTGATCATGCACTGATCACGTGGCTGATCATGCACTGATCACGTGGCTGATCATGCACTGATCACGTGGCTGATCATGCACTGATCACGTGGCTGATCATGCACTGATCACGTGGCTGATCATGCACTGATCACGTGGCTGATCATGCACTGATCACGTGGCTGATCATGCACTGATCACGTGGCTGATCATGCACTGATCACGTGGCTGATCATCACACTGATCGTGGCTGATCATGCACTGATCACGTGGCTGATCATGCACTGATCACGTGGCTGATCATGCACTGATCACGTGGCTGATCATGCACTGATCGTGGCTGATCATGCACTGATCACGTGCTGATGATCACTGATCACGTGGCTGATCATGCACTGATCATGGCTGATCATGCACTGTGATCTGTGGCTGATCATGCACTGATCACGTGGCTGATCATGCACTGATCACGTGGCTGATCATGCACTGATCACGTGGCTGATCATGCACTGATCACGTGGCTGATCATGCACTGATCACGTGGCTGATCATGCACTGATCACGTGGCTGATCATGCACTGATCACGTGGCTGATCATGCACTGATCACGTGGCTGATCATGCACTGATCACGTGGCTGATCATGCACTGATCACGTGGCTGATCATGCACTGATCACGTGGCTGATCATGCACTGATCACGTGGCTGATCATGCACTGATCACGTGGCTGATCATGCACTGATCACGTGGCTGATCATGCACTGATCACGTGGCTGATCATGCACTGATCACGTGGCTGATCATGCACTGATCACGTGTGGCTGATCATGCACTGATCACGTGGCTGATCATGCACTGATCACGTGGCTGATCATGCACTGATCACGTGGCTGATCATGCACTGATCACGTGGCTGATCATGCACTGATCACGTGGCTGATCATGCACTGATCACGTGGCTGATCATGCACTGATCACGTGGCTGATCATGCACTGATCACGTGGCTGATCATGCACTGATCACGTGGCTGATCATGCACTGATCACGTGGCTGATCATGCACTGATCACGTGGCTGATCATGCACTGATCACGTGGCTGATCATGCACTGATCACGTGGCTGATCATGCACTGATCACGATCTGATCATGCACTGATCGTGGCTGATCATGATCACTGATCACATGCACTGATCATGCTGATCATCACTGATGTGCTGATCATGCACTGATCACGTGGCTGATCATGCACTGATCACGTGGCTGATCATGCACTGATCACGTGGCTGATCATGCACTGATCGTGTGGCTGATCATGCACTGATCACGTGCTGACTGATCATGCACTGATCACGTGGCTGATCATGCACTGATCGTGGCTGATCATGCACTGATCGTGGCTGTGATCATGCACTGATCACATTGCGTGACTGATCATGCACTGATCACGTGGCTGATCATGCACTGATCGCGTGGCTGATCATGCACTGATCGTGGCTAATCATGCACTGATCGTGACTGATCATGCACTGATCACGTGGCTATCATGCACTGATCACGTGTCTGATCATGCACTGATCACGTGACTGATCATGCACTGATCACGTACCTGATCATGCACTGATCACGTGGCTATCATGCACTGATCACGTGGCTAATCATACACTGATCACGTAACTAATCATGCACTGATCACGTGGCTGATCATGCACTGATCACGTGGCTGATCATGCACTGATCACGTGGCTGATCATGCACTGATCACGTGGCTGATCATGCACTGATCACGTGGCTGATCACTGATCGTGGCTGATCATGCACTGATCACGTGGCTGATCATGCACTGATCACGTGATCTGATCATGCACTGATCACGTGGCTGATCATGCACTGATCATCTGGCTGCACTGATCGTGGCTGATCATGCACTGATGATTCGTTGCTGATCATGCACTGATCACGTGCTGATCATGCACTGATCACGTGGCTGATCATACTCTGATCACGTGACTGATCATGCACTGATGACGTGACTGATGCACTGATCACGTGATGATCGTGGCTGATGACGTGGCTGATCATGCACTGATCACGTGTCTATCATGCACTGAACACGTGGCTGATCATACACTGATCACCTGACTGTGCATGCACTGATCACATGGCTGATCATGCACTGATCACGTGTCTGATCGTACACTGATCACGTGGCTGATCACGCACGAATCACGTTGCTTTCCATGCACTGATCAGGTGGCTATCATGCAGTGATCACGTGGCTGATCATACACTGATCACGTGACTGCGCATGCACTGATCACGTGACAGATCATGCACTGATCACGTGGCTATCATGCACTGATTCGAGTCTATCATGCACTGAACACGTGGCTGATCATACACTGATCACGTGACTGCCCATGCACTAATCACGTGACTGCAATGCACTGATCACGTAGCTATCATGCATTGATCACTTGTCTATCATGAACTGAACACATGGCTGATCATACACTGATCACGTGACTACACACGCCCTGATCACGTGACTGATCATGCACTGATCACGTGGCTATCATGCACTGATCAGGTGTCTATCATGCACTGAACACGTGGCTGATCATACACTGATCACGTGACTGCCCATGCACTAATCACGTGAC
>NW_027220258.1:0-51482 GCF_027580195.1 Bos mutus
TCAACCGCGTGATCAGTGCCTGGTGAGACAGATGAACAGTGCAAGATCAGCCACGTGATCGGTGCATGATCAGTCCGCGTAATCGGTGTATGATCACGTGATCAGTGCATGTTGCCATGTGATCAGTGCATGCACGCGTGATCAGTGCATGATCAGTGCCTTAGTGATGGCGCGTGATCAGTGCATGATCAGTCATGGTGATCAGTGCGCGATCAGTCACGTGATCAGTGTATGATCAGTCACGTGATCAGTGCATGATCAGCCGCGTGATCAGTGCATGATCAGCCGCGTGATCAGTGCATGATGGGATCTGCGTGATCAGTGCCGCGGTCATGATGACCAGTGCTATGTGATCACGTGCATGATCAGGCACGTGATCAGTGCATGATCAACCGCGTGATCAGTGCATGATCAGGCGCGTGATCAGTGCATGATCAGCCCGTGGTTCTTGTCCGTGTGATCAGCCCGTGATCAGTGCAGGATCAGCCGACCAGATCAGTTCGCGTTCGGTCTGCGTGATCGGTGTGATCAGTCGCGTGATAAGTGCATGATCGGCCTTGTGATCAGTGCATGATACCCAGGTGATCGGTATGATCAGCTCGTGATCAGTGGATGATCAGCCACGTGATCAGTGCATCATCAGCCACGTGATCAGTGCCCGCGTTCAGGCGTGATCAGTGCATGCACAGTGCGTGATCGGTGTCTGATCATCAGGGATTTATTTGCGTGATCAGCCACGTGATCAGGCATGATCAGCCGCGTGATCAGTGCATCAGTCACATGATCGGTGATCAGTGCGTGATCAGTGCATAGTCAGCCACGGGATCAGTGCATGATCAACCACGTGAACATTGCATGATCAGCAACGTGATCAGTGCATGATCAGCCACGTGATCCAGTGCATGCACAGTCAAGTAGTCAGTGCATGATCGGTCGCGTGATCAGTGCATGGTCAGCCACGTGATCAGTGCATGATCAGTTCGTGATCAGTGCATGATCAGCCGTGATCAGTGCATGATCAGCCAGCGTGATCAGTGCATGATCAGCCACCGTGGTCGGTGCATGATCGGCCGTGATCAGTGCATTTGCAGCCCGTGATCAGTGCATGTTCGTCCCACGTGATCGGTGCATGATCGCCACGTGATCAGTGCATGATCAGCCACGTGATGTTCATGATCAACACGTGATCAGTGCATGATCATGGTCAGGTGCATGATCAGCCCGTGATCGGTGCATGATCAGCGCGCCAATCAGTGCATGATCCCCCGCGTGATCGGTGCATGATCAGCCACGTGATCAGTGCATGATCAGCCGTGATCGGTGCATGATCAGCCGCGTGATCTGTCATGATCAGTGCTTCGTCGTCAGTCGTGATGATCGCGTGATCAGTGCATGATCAGCCGCGTGATCAGTGCATGATCAGCCGTGCTGTCATTGCATGATCAGCCACGTGATCAGTGCATGTATCAGGCGTGGTGTGTATGATCAGTCATGGCGTGATCAGTGCATGATCCGCGCGTGATCAGCCGGGCATGATCAGTCACGTGATCGGTGTATGATCAGCCAGGTGATCAGTGCGCATCAGCCACGTGATCAGTGCGCAGTCAGCCGTGATCGGTGCATGATCAGCCCGCGTGGTCAGTGAATGATCATCCGTTATCGTGATCAGTCCGTGATTGGTCTTGATCAGCCGTGTGTGCAGTGCATGATCAGTGCATGCGTGATCAGTGCATGGTCAGTCCGTGATCTGTGCGCTGCAGGTCGCGTGATCAGTGTATGATCAGCCCGCGTGATCAGTGCATGCTTGGTCACGTGATCAGTGCCATGATCAGTCACGTGATCAAGTGCATGTCGATCAGCCACGTGATCAGTGCATGATGGCCGTGATCAGTGCATGATCAGCCGCGATCAGTGCATGTGTGTGATCCAGTCCATGATCAGTCGCGTGATCAGTGCAATCATCATCTGTGCATGATTCGCGATATCAGTGCATGATCAATCGCGTGATCATGCATGATCAGCCGCGTGATTGGTGCATGATCAGTCGTGATCAGTGCCTTCGATGCGTGATCAGTATATGATCAGCCACGTGATCAGTGCACGATCTAGTACGTGATCAGTGCATTTTCATCCACGTGATCAGTGCATGATCAACGGCGTGATCAGTGCATGATCAGCCGCGTGATCAGTGTGATGATCTGCCGCGTGATCAGTGCATGATCAGCCCCGTGATCGTGCATGATCAGCCACGTGATCAGTGCATGATCAGCCTCGTGATCAGTGCATGATAGCCACCTGA
Source organism: Bos mutus (assembly GCF_027580195.1). Taxonomy (NCBI): domain Eukaryota; kingdom Metazoa; phylum Chordata; class Mammalia; order Artiodactyla; family Bovidae; genus Bos; species Bos mutus. The sequence goes on from NW_027220258.1 coordinate 2,300, forward strand.
TCAGTGCATGATCATGCGTGGTCAGTGCGTGGTCAGGTCGTTATCCCAGTGTATGATCAGCCACGTGATCGGTGCATTTTTCCAGCCCCGTGATCAGTGCATGATCAGTCACCTGATCAGTGTATGATCAGCCCCGTGATCGGTGCATGATCAGGCCGTGACAGTGCATGATCAGTGCGTGATCGTGCACTGATCAGGCGTGATGAGGTGCATAATCAGTCCGTGATAAGTGCATGATCCAGCGCGTGATAAGTGCATGATCAGGCATGTGATCAGTGCATGATCAGCCGCGTGGTCAGTGCATGATCAGTCACGTGATCAGTGAATGATCTTCAGTGGCCCCTTCGCGATCATTGCGTGATCAGTGCGTGAGCAATGGGATGATCATTGCAATGTGATCAGTGCATGATCACCCATGTGATCAGTACGCGGTCTGCCATGTGATTAGTGCATGATGCAGGCCGTGATCGTGTATGATCAGCCCGTGATCGGTGCATGATTAATCCGCGTGATCAGTGTATGTTCAGCATTGCCAATTGCGCATGATCAGCGGCGTGATCAGTGCATGGTGTCGTGATCGGGGCATGATCAGCCCGTGATCAGTGTATGCACAGTCCCGTTGTCATTGCCCTGATCAGCCCGCGTGATGGCCATGCTCAGCCCGTGATCAGTGCATGCACAGTCCGTGATCAGTGTATATTCATATGCGTGATCAGTGCATGGTCAGCCGCGTGATCAGTTCATTTATCAGGCGCGTGATGACTATAAGATCGATCCGCGTGATAAGTGCATGATCAGCCTTGTGATCAGTGCATGATCAGTCGCGTGATCAGTGTATATTCAACCGTGATCGGTGCATGATGAGCCGCGTGATCATTGCATGTTCAGCCACGTGATCAGTGCGTATCGTGCCACGTGATCAGTGCATGATCAGCCACGTGATCAGCCACATGATCAGTTCATTATCAGGCGGGTGATGACTGCAGGATCATCCCACGTGTTCCAGTACATGATCAGGCATTTGAGCAGTGCATGATCGGCCATGCAAATCAATACGTGATCCAGCCCGTGGTCAGTGCATGCACCAGTCGTTATCAATCCAGTGTAAATCAACCGTGATCCCAGTGCATGTTCAGACGCGTGATCGGTGTATCGATCATTGATGATGGTACATGATCAGCCACGTGATCAGTGTATGATCAGCCATGGATCAGTGCATGCAGTCCGCGTGACCGGTATGATCAGCCGTCGTGCTGATGTACGTGATCAGTACGCGATGGGCGTGAGTGCATGATCAGTGCGTATTAAGGTCATTTTCGAGCCGCGTGATCGAGTTCGCGAAAGTCAGGCATGTGATCAGTGCGCGATCAGTCACATGATCCCAGTGTATGATCGGCCACGTGATCGACGAATGATAGCCACGTGACCCCTGCTTGATCAGTCCGTGATCAGTGCACATGATAGACATACGGATCACTGCGCAATGTATGTGATCAATGCGCGATAGCTACGTGATCGGTGTGTGCGATCGCGTCGTGTATAGTCAGCTTCATGATCAGTGCATGATCAGCCACGTGATCAGTGTATGATCTCCCAGTATTCATTGCATTTCAACTTGCGTGATATTGTTTGAATCCCACGTGATCAGTGTATGATCGGTGCTGATCAGTCCGGCGTAATCAGTGCAAGATCAGCCTGCGTGATCAGTGCATGCACAGTCACGTTATCAGTATGATCAGCTTCTTCTTCAGTGCGCGATCAGCCGTAGCAGTCGGTGCATGATCAGTCGCGTGATAAGTACGCCCAGTCAGCCATGTGATCGGGCCATGCACAGCCACACGCGATCAGTGTATAATCGCTTCGCGATCATTGCATTGATCATACGTGATCACTGTGATCGCTTGCATTGATCAGGAGGCATGTACGTGCGTGATCAGTGCTATATCAACCATGTATTCCAGTTCGCAGTGGACAAGAGATCAATGCGCATTAGCTACGTGGTCAGTGCATGCTCGGTCATAAGCGGTACGCAGTCAACCCGCGTGATCAGTGCATAATGCTTACGTGATCGTGCTGGTACCCAGTCAGTGCATTTGCAATCCCGTGATTAGTGCATATGACGTCGTGTCAGTGTATGATGCGTATGTTCCGTGCATGATCAGCCACGTGATCAGATCATGTCGTGATCAGTGCATGATCAGCCGTGATCGTGTGCATATGATCAGCCGCGTGATCAGTGCATGATCAGCCACGTGATCAGTGCATTTCAGCCGCGTGATCAGTGCATGATCAGCCGCGTGATCAGTGCATGATCAGCCCGTGATCAGTGCATTCATCCACGTGATCAGTGCATGATCAGTCGCGTGATCAGTGCATGATCAGCCGCGTGATCAGTGCATGATCAGCCGCGTGATCAGTGCATGATCAGTCGCGTGATCAGTGCATGATCAGTCCGTGATCAGTGTGATCAGTGATCAGTGCATGATCAGGCGTGATCAGTGCATGATCAGCCACGTGATCAGTGCATGATCAGCCACGTGATCAGTGCATGATCAGTCGCGTGATCAGTGTATGATCAGCCGCGTGATCAGTGCATGATCAGCCGCGTGATCAGTGCATGATCAGCCGCGTGATCAGTGCATGATCATCGCGTGATCAGTGCATGATCAGCCGCGTGATCAGTGCATGATCACCGCGTGATCAGTGCATGATCAGCCGCGTGATCAGTGCATGATCAGCCACGTGATCAGTGCATGATCAGCCACGTGATCAGTGCATGATCAGCCGCGTGATCAGTGCATGATCAGCCGCGTGATCAGTGCATGATCAGGCCGCGTGATCAGTGCATGATCAGCCACGTGATCAGTGCATGATCAGCGCGTGATCAGTGCATGATCAGCCACGTGATCAGTGCATGATCAGCAGCGTGATCAGTGCATGATCAGCCACGTGATCAGTGCATGATCAGCCCGCGTGATCAGTGCATGATCAGCCGCGTGATCAGTGCATGATCAGCCGCGTGATCAGTGCATGATCAGTCACGTGATCAGTGCATGATCAGCCGCGTGATCAGTGCATGATCAGCCACGTGATCAGTGCATGATCAGCCGCGTGATCAGTGCATGATCAGCCGCGTGATCAGTGCATGATCAGTCCGTGATCAGTGCATGATCAGCCGCGTGATCAGTGCATGATCAGCCACGTGATCAGTGCATGATCAGCTTCGCGTGATCAGTGCATGATCAGCCGCGTGATCAGTGCATGATCAGTCGCGTGATCAGTGCATGATCAGCCCGTGATCAGTGCATGATCAGCCGCGTGATCAGTGCATGATCAGCCACGTGATCAGTGCATGATCAGCCACGTGATCAGTGCATGATCAGTCGCGTGATCAGTGCATGATCAGTCGCGTGATCAGTGCATGATCAGGCGCGTGATCAGTGCATGATCAGTCGCGTGATCAGTGCATGATCAGCCCGCGTGATCGGTGCATGATCAGCCACGTGATCAGTGCATGATCAGTCGCGTGGTCAGTGATCAGTCACGTGATCAGTCAGCCGTGATCGCGTGCAGTGCATGATCAGCCGCGTGATCAGTGCATGATCAGTCTCGTGATCAGTGCATGATCAGCAGCCGTGATCAGTGCATGATCAGCCACGTGATCAGTGCATGATCAGTCCGCGTGATCAGTGCATGATCAGCCCGTGATCAGTGCATGATCAGCCACGTGATCAGTGCATGATCAGTCCGCGTGATCAGTGCATGATCAGTCGTGATCAGTGCATGATCAGTCACGTGATCAGTGCATGATCAGCCCGTGATCAGTGCATGATCAGCCACGTGATCAGTGCATGATCAGTCACGTGATCAGTGCATGATCAGCCGCGTGATCAGTGCATGATCTCCCGCGTGATCAGTGCATGATCAGTCGCGTGATCAGTGCATGATCAGCCGCGTGATCAGTGCATGATCAGCCACGTGATCAGTGCATGATCAGCCGCGTGATCAGTGCATGATCAGCCGCGTGATCAGTGCATGATCAGCATGCGATCACGTGATCAGTGCATGATCAGCCGCGTGATCAGTGCATGATCAGTCACGTGATCAGTGCATGATCAGCCCGTGATCAGTGCATGATCGTGCCAGCCCGTGATCAGTGCATGATCAGTGCGTGATCAGTGCATGATCAGTCACGTGATCAGTGCATGATCAGCCCGTGATCAGTGCATGATCAGCCACGTGATCAGTGCATGATCAGCCGCGTGATCAGTGCATGATCAGCCACGTGATCAGTGCATGATCAGCCGCGTGATCAGTGCATGATCAGTCCGCGTGATCAGTGCATGATCAGCCACGTGATCAGTGCATGATCAGCCACGTGATCAGTGCATGATCAGCCCGTGATCAGTGCATGATCAGCCGCGTGATCAGTGCATGATCAGCCACGTGATCAGTGCATGATCAGTCGCGTGATCAGTGCATGATCAGGCGCGTGATCAGTGCATGATCAGCCTCGTGATCAGTGCATGATCAGTCGCGTGATCAGTGCATGATCAGCCGCGTGATCAGTGCATGATCAGCCATGCGTGATCAGTGCGTGATCAGTGATCGCGTGATCAGTGCATGATCAGCCCGCGTGATCAGTGCATGATCAGCCACGTGATCAGTGCATGATCAGCCGCGTGATCAGTGCATGATCAGCCCGTGATCAGTGCATGATCAGCCACGTGATCAGTGCATGATCAGCCACGTGATCAGTGCATGATCAGCCGCGTGATCAGTGCATGATCAGCCCGTGATCAGTGCATGATCAGCCACGTGATCAGTGCATGATCAGCCGCGTGATCAGTGCATGATGATCGCGTGATCAGTGCATGATCAGTCCGCGTGATCAGTGCATGATCAGCCCGTGATCAGTGCATGATCAGCCACGTGATCAGTGCATGATCAGTCGCGTGATCAGTGCATGATCGGCCGTGATCAGTGCATGATCAGCCACGTGATCAGTGCATGATCAGCCGTGATCAGTGCATGATCAGCCCGTGATCAGTGCATGATCAGTGCGTGATCAGTGCATGATCAGGCCGCGTGATCAGTGCATGATCAGCCACGTGATCAGTGCATGATCAGCCGCGTGATCAGTGCATGATCAGCCACGTGATCAGTGCATGATCAGTCACGTGATCAGTGCATGATCAGCCGCGTGATCAGTGCATGATCAGCCCGCGTGATGTGTGTGATCATGCATGTGATCAGTGCATGATCGTGAGTGCATGATCAGCCGCGTGATCAGTGCATGATCAGCCGCGTGATCAGTGCATGATCAGCCACGTGATCAGTGCATGATCAGTGCATGATCAGTGCCGCGTGATCAGTGCATGATCAGCCCGCGTGATCAGTGCATGATCAGCCACGTGATCAGTGCATGATCAGCCACGTGATCAGTGCATGATCAGCCCGTGATCAGTGCATGATCAGCCCCACGTGATCAGTGCATGATCAGCCGCGTGATCAGTGCATGATCAGCCGCGTGATCAGTGCATGATCAGCCGCGTGATCAGTGCATGATCAGCCACGTGATCAGTGCATGATCAGCCATCGTGATCGGTGCATGATCAGCCGCGTGATCAGTGCATGATCAGCCCCGTGATCAGTGCATGATCAGTCTCGTGATCAGTGCATGATCAGCCGCGTGATCAGTGCATGATCAGCCACGTGATCAGTGCATGATCAGCACGTGATCAGTGCATGATCAGCCCGTGATCAGTGCATGATCAGTAATGTGAGCCAGTGTGATCGTGATCAGTGATGATCAGTGTGCGTGATCAGTGCATGATCAGCCCACGTGATCAGTGCATGATCAGTCCGCGTGATCAGTGCATGATCAGCCACGTGATCAGTGCATGATCAGCCCGCGTGATCAGTGCATGATCAGCCGCGTGATCAGTGCATGATCAGTCACGTGATCAGTGCATGATCAGCCGCGTGATCAGTGCATGATCAGCCACGTGATCAGTGCATGATCAGCCGCGTGATCAGTGCATGATCAGCCATGTGATCAGTGCATGATCAGCCGCGTGATCAGTGCATGATCAGCCACGTGATCAGTGCATGATCAGCCCGTGATCAGTGCATGATCAGCCGCGTGATCAGTGCATGATCAGCCGTGATCAGTGCATGATCAGCCCGTGATCAGTGCATGAGTGCACGTGATCAGTGCATGCACAGTCCGCGTGATCAGTGCATGATCAGCCACGTGATCAGTGCATGTGCCCGTGATCAGTGCGTGATCAGTGTGCAGTGCATGATCTCAGTCGCGTGATCAGTGCATGATCAGCCAGGATCAGTGTGTGCATGATCAGCCCGCGTGATCAGTGCATGATCAGCCGCGTGATCAGTGCATGATCAGCCACGTGATCAGTGCATGATCAGCCACGTGATCAGTGTATGATCAGGCCGTGATCAGTGCATGATCAGCCGCGTGATCAGTGCATGATCAGCCCGTGATCAGTGCATGATCAGCCGGCGTGATCAGTGCATGATCAGTCACGTGATCAGTGCATGATCAGCCACGTGATCAGTGCATGATCAGCCACGTGATCGTGCATGTTCAGCCACGTGATCAGTGCATCAGTCCGCGTGATCAGTGCATGATCAGCCGCGTGATCAGTGCATGATCAGCCGCGTGATCAGTGCATGATCAGCCGCGTGATCAGTGCATGATCAGTCGTGATCAGTGCATGATCAGGGCGTGATCAGTGCATGATCAGCCCGTGATCAGTGCATGATCAGCCATGATCGTGATCAGTGCATGATCGTGCGTGATCAGTGCATGATCAGCCACGTGATCAGTGCATGATCAGCCGCGTGATCAGTGCATGATCAGCCGCGTGATCAGTGCATGATCAGCCGCGTGATCAGTGCATGATCAGCCGCGTGATCAGTGCATGATCAGCCGCGTGATCAGTGCATGATCAGCCACGTGATCAGTGCATGATCAGCCATCGTGATCAGTGCATGATCAGCCCGTGATCAGTGCATGATCAGCCGCGTGATCAGTGCATGATCAGCCACGTGATCAGTGCATGATCAGCAAGTCGTGATCAGTGCATGATCAGCCGCGTGATCAGTGCATGATCAGCCACGTGATCAGTGCATGATCAGCCGCGTGATCAGTGCATGATCAGCCGCGTGATCAGTGCATGATCAGCCGCGTGATCAGTGCATGATCAGCCGCGTGATCGTGTGCATGATCAGCCGCGTGATCAGTGCATGATCAGTCCGCGTGATCAGTGCATGATCAGTCGCGTGATCAGTGCATGATCAGCCGCGTGATCAGTGCATGATCAGTCACGTGATCAGTGCATGATCAGCCCGTGATCAGTGCATGATCAGCCGCGTGATCAGTGCATGATCAGCCGTGATCAGTGCATGATCAGCCACGTGATCAGTGCATGATCAGGCGGCGTGATCAGTGCATGATCAGCCGCGTGATCAGTGCATGATCAGCGCGTGATCAGTGCATGATCAGCCGCGTGATCGTGTGCATGATCAGTCGCGTGATCAGTGCATGATCAGCCGCGTGATCAGTGCATGATCAGCCACGTGATCAGTGCATGATCAGCCACGTGATCAGTGCATGATCAGCCGCGTGATCAGTGTGATGATCAGCGTCGTGATCAGTGCATGATCAGCCACGTGATCAGTGCATGATCAGCCGCGTGATCAGTGCATGATCAGCCACGTGATCAGTGCATGATCAGCCGCGTGATCAGTGCATGATCAGCCCGTGATCGGTGCATGATCAGCCACGTGATCAGTGCATGATCAGCCGCGTGATCAGTGCATGATCAGCCGCTGATCAGTGCATGATCAGCCGCGTGATCAGTGCATGATCAGCCGCGTGATCAGTGCATGATCAGCCGCGTGATCAGTGCATGATCAGCCGCGTGATCAGTGCATGATCAGCCACGTGATCAGTGCATGATCAGCCACGTGATCAGTGCATGATCAGTCGCGTGATCAGTGCATGATCATCAGTCCGTGATCAGTGCATGATCAGCCGCGTGATCAGTGCATGATCAGCCGCGTGATCAGTGCATGATCAGCCGCGTGATCAGTGCATGATCAGTCGCGTGATCAGTGCATGATCAGTCGCGTGATCAGTGCATGATCAGCCACGTGATCAGTGCATGATCAGCGCACGTGATCAGTGCATGATCAGTCGCGTGATCAGTGCATGATCAGCCACGTGATCAGTGCATGAGTCAGCCGTGATCAGTGCATGATCAGCCGCGTGATCAGTGTGCATGATCAGCCGCGTGATCAGTGCATGATCAGCCCGCGTGATCAGTGCATGATCAGCCGCGTGATCAGTGCATGATCAGCCGCGTGATCAGTGCATGATCAGCCACGTGATCAGTGCATGATCAGTCGCGTGATCAGTGCATGATCAGCCACGTGATCAGTGTGCATGATCAGCCACGTGATCAGTGCATGATCAGTCACGTGATCAGTGCATGATCAGCCACGTGATCAGTGCATGATCAGCCGCGTGATCAGTGCATGATCAGCCGCGTGATCAGTGCATGATCTCCCCGTGATCAGTGCATGATCAGCCCGTGATCAGTGCATGATCAGCCGCGTGATCAGTGCATGATCAGCCGCGTGATCAGTGCATGATCAGTCAGGCGCGTGATCAGTGCATGATCAGCCACGTGATCAGTGCATGATCAGCCGCGTGATCAGTGCATGATCAGCGCGTGATCAGTGCATGATCAGCGCGTGATCAGTGCATGATCAGCCACGTGATCAGTGCATAGTCAGCCATGTGATCAGTGCATGATCAGCCACGTGATCAGTGCATGATCAGCGCGTGATCAGTGCATGATCAGCCGCGTGATCAGTGCATGATCGCGTGATCGTGATCAGGTGATCAGTGCATGATCAGCGTGATCAGTGCATGATCAGCCACGTGATCAGTGCATGATCAGCCACGTGATCAGTGCATGATCAGCCACGTGATCAGTGCATGATCAGTCCGCGTGATCAGTGCATGATCAGCCGCGTGATCAGTGCATGATCAGCCACGTGATCAGTGCATGATCAGCCGCGTGATCAGTGCATGATCAGCCACGTGATCAGTGCATGATCAGCCGCGTGATCAGTGCATGATCAGCCGCGTGATCAGTGCATGATCAGCCACGTGATCAGTGCATGATCAGTCACGTGATCAGTGCATGATCAGCCACGTGATCAGTGCATGATCAGCCGCGTGATCAGTGCATGATCAGGCGCGTGATCAGTGCATGATCAGCCGCGTGATCAGTGCATGATCAGCCGCGTGATCAGTGCATGATCAGCCCGTGATCAGTCATGTGCACGTGATCGTGATCAGTGAATGATCAGTGCATGATCAGTCACGTGATCAGTGCATGATCAGCCACGTGATCAGTGCATGATCAGCCGCGTGATCAGTGCATGATCAGCCCGTGATCAGTGCATGATCAGCCGCGTGATCAGTGCATGATCAGCCGCGTGATCAGTGCATGATCAGCGCGTGATCAGTGCATGATCAGTCGCGTGATCAGTGCATGATCAGCCACGTGATCAGTGCATGATCAGCCCGCGTGATCAGTGCATGATCAGCCACGTGATCAGTGCATGATCAGCCACGTGATCAGTGCATGATCTCAGCGCGTGATCAGTGCATGATCAGCCGCGTGATCAGTGCATGCATGATCAGGCACGTGATCAGTGCATGATCAGCCACGTGATCAGTGCATGATCAGCCACGTGATCAGTGCATGATCAGCCGCGTGATCAGTGCATGATCAGCCCATCGTGATGAGTGCATGATCAGCCGTGATCAGTGCATGATCAGTCCGCGTGATCAGTGCATGATCAGCCGCGTGATCAGTGCATGATCAGCCGCGTGATCAGTGCATGATCAGCCCGTGATCAGTGCATGATCAGCCGCGTGATCTGTGTGCATGATCAGCCGCGTGATCAGTGCATGATCAGCCGCGTGATCAGTGCATGATCAGCCGCGTGATCAGTGCATGATCAGGCGCGTGATCAGTGCATGATCAGCCACGTGATCAGTGCATGATCAGATCACGTGATCGTCAGTGCATGATCAGCTTCCGTGATCAGTGCATGATCAGCCGCGTGATCAGTGCATGATGATCCGCGTGATCAGTGCATGATCAGCCACGTGATCAGTGCATGATCAGCCACGTGATCAGTGCATGATCAGCCGCGTGATCAGTGCATGATCAGTCGCGTGATCAGTGCATGATCAGCCGCGTGATCAGTGCATGATCAGCCCGTGATCAGTGCATGATCAGCCGCGTGATCAGTGCATGATCAGTCACGTGATCAGTGCATGATCAGCCGCGTGATCAGTGCATGATCAGCCCGCGTGATCAGTGCATGATCAGCGCGTGATCAGTGCATGATCAGTCACGTGATCAGTGCATGATCATCAGCGCGTGATCAGTGCATGATCAGCCGCGTGATCAGTGCATGATCAGCCCGCGTGATCAGTGCATGATCAGTCACGTGATCAGTGCATGATCAGCCGCGTGATCAGTGCATGATCAGGTCACGTGATCAGTGCATGATCAGTGATCGTGATCAGTGCATGATCAGCCGCGTGATCAGTGCATGATCAGCCGCGTGATCAGTGCATGATCTCCCGCGTGATCAGTGCATGATCAGCCGCGTGATCAGTGCATGATCAGCCGCGTGATCAGTGCATGATCAGCCACGTGATCAGTGCATGATCAGCCGCGTGATCAGTGCATGATCAGCCGCGTGATCAGTGCATGATCAGCCGCGTGATCAGTGCATGATCAGCCGCGTGATCAGTGCATGATCAGTCGCGTGATCAGTGCATGATCAGCGCGTGATCAGTGCATGATCAGCCACGTGATCAGTGCATGATCAGCCCGTGATCAGTGCGGTGATCAGCATGATCAGTGCATGATCGATCAGCGTGATCAGTGCATGATCAGCCCGTGATCAGTGCATGATCAGCCGCGTGATCAGTGCATGATCAGCCACGTGATCAGTGCATGATCAGGCGCGTGATCAGTGCATGATCAGCCACGTGATCAGTGCATGATCAGCCACGTGATCAGTGCATGATCAGCCACGTGATCAGTGCATGATCAGCCGCGTGATCAGTGCATGATCAGCCGCGTGATCAGTGCATGATCAGCCGCGTGATCAGTGCATGATCAGCCGCGTGATCAGTGCATCATCAGCCGTGATCAGTGCATGATCAGCCACGTGATCAGTGCATGATCAGTGCGATCAGCCACGTGATCAGTGCATGATCAGCGCGTGATCAGTGCATGATCAGCCGCGTGATCAGTGCATGATCAGCCGCGTGATCAGTGCATGATCAGTCACGTGATCAGTGCATGATCAGCCGCGTGATCAGTGCATGATCCCGCGTGATCAGTGCATGATCAGCCACGTGATCAGTGCATGATCAGCCGCGTGATCAGTGCATGATCAGTCGCGTGATCAGTGCATGATCAGCCACGTGATCAGTGCATGATCAGCCCGTGATCAGTGCATGATCAGCCGCGTGATCAGTGCATGATCAGCCACGTGGTCAGTGCATGATCAGCCCGTGATCAGTGCATGATCAGCCGCGTGATCAGTGCATGATCAGCGCGTGATCAGTGCATGATCAGCCACGTGATCAGTGCATGATCAGCCGCGTGATCAGTGCATGATTCAGCCGCGTGATCAGTGCATGATCAGCCGCGTGATCAGTGCATGATCAGCCGCGTGATCAGTGCATGATCAGCCGCGTGATCAGTGCATGATCAGCCGCGTGATCAGTGTGCATGATCAGTGCGTGATCAGTGCATGATCGATCGCGTGATCAGTGCATGATCAGCCGCGTGATCAGTGCATGATCAGCCGCGTGATCAGTGTGCATGATCAGGCGCGTGATCAGTGCATGATCAGCCGCGTGATCAGTGCATGATCAGCCGCGTGATCTGCATGTCATGATCGTGATCCCATGATCAGTGCGTGATCAGCGGCGTGATCGTGTGCATGATCAGCCGCGTGATCAGTGCATGATCAGTGCACGTGATCAGTGATCAGTGCATGATCAGCCACGTGATCAGTGCATGATGATCGCGTGATCAGTGCATGATCAGCCGCGTGATCAGTGCATGATCAGCCCGTGATCAGTGCATGATCAGTCCGTGATCAGTGCATGATCAGCCACGTGATCAGTGCATGATCAGCCGCGTGATCAGTGCATGATCAGTCCCGTGATCAGTGATCAGTGCGTGATCAGTGCATGATCAGCCACGTGATCAGTGCATGATAGCCACGTGATCAGTGCATGATCGTCCGCGTGATCAGTGCATGATCAGCCGCGTGATCAGTGTGCATGATCAGCCGCGTGATCAGTGCATGATCAGCCGCGTGATCAGTGCATGATCAGCCCGTGATCAGTGCATGATCAGCCGTGTGATCAGTGCATGATCAGTCACGTGATCAGTGCATGATCAGCCGCGTGATCAGTGCATGATCAGCCACGTGATCAGTGCATGATCAGCCGCGTGATCAGTGCATGATCAGCCACGTGATCAGTGCATGATCAGCCACGTGATCAGTGCATGATCAGCCGCGTGATCAGTGCATGATCAGCCACGTGATCAGTGCATGATCAGCCGCGTGATCAGTGCATGATCAGCCCGCGTGATCAGTGCATGATCAGCCCGTGATCAGTGCATGATCAGCCGCGTGATCAGTGCATGATCAGCCGCGTGATCAGTGCATGATCAGCCACGTGATCAGTGCATGATCAGCCACGTGATCAGTGCATGATCAGCCACGTGATGTGCATGATCAGCCCGTGATCAGTGCATGATCAGCCGCGTGATCAGTGCATGATCAGTCCGCGTGATCAGTGCATGATCAGCCACGTGATCAGTGCATGATCAGGCACGTGATCAGTGCATGATCAGTCACGTGATCAGTGCATGATCAGCCGCGTGATCAGTGCATGATCAGCCACGTGATCAGTGCATGATCAGCCGCGTGATCGTGTGCATGATCAGTCCGCGTGATCAGTGCATGATCAGCCACGTGATCAGTGCATGATCAGCCACGTGATCAGTGCATGATCAGCCGCGTGATCAGTGCATGATCAGCCACGTGATCAGTGCATGATCAGCCACGTGATCAGTGCATGATCAGCCGCGTGATCAGTGCATGATCAGTGATCAGTGCGTGATCGTGTGCATGATCAGCCGCGTGATCAGTGCATGATCAGCCGCGTGATCAGTGCATGATCAGCCGTGATCGTGTCAGTGCATGATCAGCCACGTGATCAGTGCATGATCAGCGCGTGATCAGTGCATGATCATCAGCGTGTGATCAGTGCGTGATCAGTGATCGTGATCATCAGTTCGTGATCAGTGCATGATCAGCCGCGTGATCAGTGCATGATCAGCCCGTGATCAGTGCATGATCAGCCCGTGCGTGATCAGTGCATGATCAGCCGCGTGATCAGTGCATGATCAGCCACGTGATCAGTGCATGATCAGCGCGTGATCAGTGCATATCATCAGCCACGTGATCAGTGCATGATCAGATCAGTGCGTGATCAGTGCATGATCAGCCGCGTGATCAGTGCATGATCAGCCGCGTGATCAGTGCATGATCAGCCCGCGTGATCAGTGCATGATCAGCCCGTGATCAGTGCATGATCAGCCCGCGTGATCAGTGCATGATCAGCCTGCGTGATCAGTGCATGATCAGCCGCGTGATCAGTGCATGATCAGCCACGTGATCAGTGCATGATCAGCCGCGTGATCAGTGCATGATCAGCCGCGTGATCAGTGCATGATCAGTCACGTGATCAGTGCATGATCAGCAGTGCGTGATCAGTGCATGATCATCAGCCGTGATCAGTGCATGATCAGTCCGCGTGATCAGTGCATGATCAGCCCGTGATCAGTGCATGATCAGTCGCGTGATCATCAAGTGCATGATCAGCCGCGTGATCAGTGCATGATCAGCCGCGTGATCAGTGCATGATCAGCCACGTGATCAGTGCATGATCAGCCACGTGATCAGTGCATGATCAGCCACGTGATCAGTGATCAGCCACGTGATCAGTGCATGATCAGTCGCGTGATCAGTGCATGATCAGCCGCGTGATCAGTGCATGATCAGCCGCGTGATCAGTGCATGATCAGCGCGTGATCAGTGCATGATCAGCCCGTGATCAGTGCATGATCAGCCACGTGATCAGTGCATGATCAGTCCGCGTGATCAGTGCATGATCAGCCCGTGATCAGTGCATGTGATCGCGTGCAGTGCATGATCAGTCTGCGTGATCAGTGCATGATCAGCCGCGTGATCAGTGCATGATCAGCCACGTGATCAGTGCATGATCAGCCACGTGATCAGTGCATGATCAGCCGCGTGATCAGTGCATGATCAGCCGCGTGATCAGTGCATGATCTCGCGTGATCAGTGCATGATCAGCCCGCGTGATCAGTGCATGATCAGCCACGTGATCAGTGCATGATCAGTCCCGTGATCAGTGCATGATCAGCCACGTGATCAGTGCATGATCAGCCGTGATCAGTGCATGATCAGCCCGCGTGATCAGTGCATGATCAGCCACGTGATCAGTGCATGATCAGCCGCGTGATCAGTGCATGATCACGTGATCAGTGCATGATCAGCCGCGTGATCAGTGCATGATCAGCGTGATCAGTGTGCATCATCAGCCACGTGATCAGTGCATGATCAGCCGTGATCAGTGCATGATCAGCCACGTGATCAGTGCATGATCAGCCCGCGTGATCAGTGCATGATCAGCCACGTGATCAGTGCATGATCATCAGCCGCGTGATCAGTGCATGATGATCAGTGCGTGATCAGTGCATGATCAGTCGCGTGATCAGTGCATGATCAGCCGCGTGATCAGTGCATGATCAGCCGTGATCAGTGCATGATCAGAGCGCGTGATCAGTGCATGATCAGCCGCGTGATCAGTGCATGATCAGTGCGTGATCAGTGCGTGATCAGTGCGCGTGATCAGTGCATGATCAGCGCGTGATCAGTGCATGATCAGCCACGTGATCAGTGCGTGATCCGTGATCAGTGCATGATCGTCGTGCAGTGATCAGCCGCGTGATCAGTGCGCATCAGCCGCGTGATCAGTGCATGATCAGCCGCGTGATCAGTGCATGATCAGCCGCGTGATCAGTGCATGATCAGCCACGTGATCAGTGCATGATCAGATCCCGCGTGATCAGTGCATGATCAGCCCGTGATCAGTGCATGATCAGCCGCGTGATCAGTGCATGATCAGCCGCGTGATCAGTGCATGATCAGCCACGTGATCAGTGCATGATCAGGCGTGATCAGTGCGTGATCGCGTGATCAGTGCATGATGATCGTGATCAGTGCATGATCAGCCGCGTGATCAGTGCATGATCAGTCGTCTCGTGATCAGTGCATGATCAGCCACGTGATCAGTGATCAGTGCGCCGTGATCAGTGCATGTGATCCGTGTGATCAGTGCATGATCAGCCCGTGATCAGTGCATGATCAGCCGCGTGATCAGTGCATGATCAGCCGCGTGATCAGTGCATGATCAGCCGCGTGATCAGTGCATGATCAGCCGCGTGATCAGTGCATGATCATCGTGATCAGTGCATGATCGCGTGATCAGTGATCAGCCGCGTGATCAGTGCATGATCAGCCGCGTGATCAGTGCATGATCAGCCACGTGATCAGTGCATGATCAGCCGCGTGATCAGTGCATGATCAGCCGTGTGTGTCAGTGCATCAGCCCGTGATCAGTGCATGATCAGCCGCGTGATCAGTGCATGATCAGCCCGTGATCAGTGCATGATCAGCCGCGTGATCAGTGCATGATCAGCCACGTGATCAGTGCATGATCAGTCAGCCCGTGATCAGTGCATGATCAGTCGCGTGATCAGTGCATGATCAGCCGCGTGATCAGTGCATGATCAGCCATCGTCGTGATCAGTGCATGATCAGCCACGTGATCAGTGTGCATGATCAGCGCGTGATCAGTGCATGATCAGCCGCGTGATCAGTGCATGATCAGCCGTGTGATCAGTGCATGATCAGCCACGTGATCAGTGCATGATCAGCCACGTGATCAGTGCATGATCAGCCACGTGATCAGTGCATGATCAGCCACGTGATCAGTGCATGATCAGCCGCGTGATCAGTGCATGATCAGCCACGTGATCAGTGCATGATCAGTCGCGTGATCAGTGTGATCAGCCGCGTGATCAGTGCATGATCAGCCACGTGATCAGTGCATGATCAGCCGCGTGATCAGTGCATGATCAGCCGCGTGATCAGTGCATGATCAGCCACGTGATCAGTGCATGATCAGCCGCGTGATCAGTGCATGATCAGCCACGTGATCAGTGCGTGATCAGTGCGTGATCAGTGCATGTGATCACGTGATCAGTGCATGATCAGCCGCGTGATCAGTGCATGATCAGCCACGTGATCAGTGCATGATCAGCCGCGTGATCAGTGCATGATCAGCCACGTGATCAGTGCATGATCAGCCACGTGATCAGTGCATGATCAGCCACGTGATCAGTGCATGATCAGCCACGTGTGCATCAGCACGTGTGCAGTGATCATGTCGTGTGTCAGTGTGATCAGTGCATGATCAGCCGCGTGATCAGTGCGTGAGTCATGATCAGCCGCGTGATCAGTGCATGATCAGCCCGTGATCAGTGCATGATCAGCCGCGTGATCAGTGCATGATCAGCCGCGTGATCAGTGCATGCATCGTGATCGTGATGAGTGCGTGATCAGTGCATGATCAGTGCGTGATCAGTGCATGATCAGCCGCGTGATCAGTGCATGATCAGCCACGTGATCAGTGCATGATCAGCCGCGTGATCAGTGCATGATCAGCCACGTGATCAGTGCATGATCAGTCACGTGATCAGTGCATGATCAGCCACGTGATCAGTGCATGATCAGTCCGCGTGATCAGTGCATGATCAGCCGCGTGATCAGTGCATGATCAGCCGCGTGATCAGTGCATGATCAGCCACGTGATCAGTGCATGATCAGCCGCGTGATCAGTGCATGATCAGCCCGTGATCAGTGCATGATCAGCCGCGTGATCAGTGTGCATGATCAGCCGCGTGATCAGTGTGCATGATCAGCCGCGTGATCAGTGCATGATCAGCCACGTGATCAGTGCATGATCAGCCGTGATCAGTGCATGATCAGCCACGTGATCAGTGCATGATCAGCCCGTGATCAGTGCATGATCAGCCGCGTGATCAGTGCATGATCAGCCGCGTGATCAGTGCATGATCAGCCACGTGATCAGTGCATGATCAGCCGCGTGATCAGTGCATGATCAGGCCACGTGATCAGTGCATGATCGTGATCAGTGCATGATCAGCCCGTGATCAGTGCATGATCAGCCGCGTGATCAGTGCATGATCAGCCACGTGATCAGTGCATGATCAGCCGCGTGATCAGTGCATGATCAGCCCGTGATCAGTGCATGATCAGCCGCGTGATCAGTGCATGATCAGTCCGTGATCAGTGCATGATCAGTGCGTGATCAGTGCCGTGATCAGTGCGTGATCAGTGCATGATCAGCCCGTGATCAGTGCATGATCAGCCGCGTGATCAGTGCATGATCAGCCCCGTGATCAGTGCATGATCAGCCGCGTGATCAGTGCATGATCAGCCACGTGATCAGTGCATGATCAGCCACGTGATCAGTGCATGATCAGCCGCGTGATCAGTGCATGATCATCAGCCGCGTGATCAGTGCATGATCAGCCACGTGATCAGTGCATGATCAGCCGCGTGATCAGTGCATGATCAGCCGCGTGATCAGTGCATGATCAGCCACGTGATCAGTGCATGATCAGCCGCGTGATCAGTGCATGATCAGCCGCGTGATCAGTGCATGATCAGCCGCGTGATCAGTGCATGATCAGTGCGCGTGATCAGCCCGTGATCAGTGCATGATCAGCCACGTGATCAGTGCATGATCAGCACGTGATCAGTGCATGATCAGCCGCGTGATCAGTGCATGATCAGCCGCGTGATCAGTGCATGATCAGCCACGTGATCAGTGCATGATCAGCCGCGTGATCAGTGCATGATCAGCCGCGT
Source organism: Bos mutus (assembly GCF_027580195.1). NCBI lineage: Eukaryota > Metazoa > Chordata > Mammalia > Artiodactyla > Bovidae > Bos > Bos mutus. Next base: position 20,498 of record NW_027220258.1, read on the forward strand.
GATCAGTGCATGATCAGCCACGTGATCAGTGCATGATCAGCCACGTGATCAGTGCATGATCAGCCCGCGTGATCAGTGCATGATCAGCCACGTGATCAGTGCATGATCAGCCGCGTGATCAGTGATCATGATCAGTGCGTGATCAGTGCATGATCAGCCGCGTGATCAGTGCATGATCAGCCACGTGATCAGTGCATGATCAGCCACGTGATCAGTGCATGATCAGGCGTGATCAGTGCATGATCAGATCACGTGATCAGTGCATGCATGATCAGCCCCGTGATCAGTGCATGATCAGTCGCGTGATCAGTGCATGATCAGCCACGTGATCAGTGCATGATCAGCCACGTGATCAGTGCATGATCAGCCACGTGATCAGTGCATGATGCAGCATGCGTGATCAGTGCATGATCAGCCACGTGATCAGTGCATGATCAGCCACGTGATCAGTGCATGATCAGTCCCGTGATCAGTGCATGATCAGCCCGCGTGATCAGTGCATGATCAGCCCGTGATCAGTGCATGATCAGCCGCGTGATCAGTGTGCATGATCATCACGCGTGATCAGTGCGTGCGTGATCAGTGCATGATCAGCCGCGTGATCAGTGCATGATCAGCCACGTGATCAGTGCATGATCAGCCACGTGATCAGTGCATGATCAGCATGCGTGATCAGTGCATGATCAGTCACGTGATCAGTGCATGATCAGCCGCGTGATCAGTGCATGATCAGCCGCGTGATCAGTGCATGATCAGCCGCGTGATCAGTGCATGATCAGCCGCGTGATCAGTGCATGATCAGCCACGTGATCAGTGCATGATCAGGCGCGTGATCAGTGCATGATCAGCCGCGTGATCAGTGCATGATCCCGCGTGATCAGTGCATGATCAGCCGCGTGATCAGTGCATGATCAGCCACGTGATCAGTGCATGATCAGCCACGTGATCAGTGTGATCAGTGCGTGATCGGTGCATGATCTTCGTGATCAGTGCATGATCAGCCACGTGATCAGTGCATGATCAGCCACGTGATCAGTGCATGATCGGCCGTGATCAGTGCATGATCAGCCCCGTGATCAGTGCATGATCAGCGCGTGATCAGTGCATGATCAGCCGCGTGATCAGTGCATGATCAGCCACGTGATCAGTGCATGATCAGCCGCGTGATCAGTGCATGATCAGCCGCGTGATCAGTGTGCATGATCAGCCACGTGATCAGTGCATGATCATCGCGTGATCAGTGCATGATCAGCCCGTGATCAGTGCATGATCAGCCACGTGATCAGTGCATGATCAGCCACGTGATCAGTGCATGATCAGCCGCGTGATCAGTGCATGATCAGCCACGTGATCAGTGCATGATCAGCCGCGTGATCAGTGCATGATCAGTCACGTGATCAGTGCATGATCAGTTCGTGATCATCATGAGTGCGTGATCAGCCATGTGATCGTGTGCAGTGCATGATCGCCCGTGATCAGTGCATGATCAGCCGCGTGATCAGTGCATGATCAGCCACGTGATCAGTGCATGATCAGCCGCGTGATCAGTGCATGATCAGCCACGTGATCAGTGCATGATCAGTCGCGTGATCAGTGCATGATCAGCCGCGTGATCAGTGCATGATCAGCCGCGTGATCAGTGCATGATCAGCCACGTGATCAGTGCATGATCAGCCACGTGATCAGTGCATGATCAGCCCGCGTGATCAGTGCATGATCAGCCACGTGATCAGTGCATGATCAGCCGCGTGATCAGTGCATGATCAGCCGTGATCGTGATCAGTGCATCATCATGATCAGCCACGTGATCAGTGCATGATCAGCCACGTGATCAGTGCATGATCAGCCGCGTGATCAGTGCATGATCAGCCGCGTGATCAGTGCATGATCAGTCACGTGATCAGTGCATGATCAGCCACGTGATCAGTGCATGATCAGCCGTGATCAGTGCATGATCAGCCGCGTGATCAGTGCATGATCAGCCCGCCGTGATCAGTGCATGATCGAGCCGCGTGATCAGTGCATGATCAGCCGCGTGATCAGTGCATGATCAGCCACGTGATCAGTGCATGATCCACGTGATCAGTGCATGATCAGCCACGTGATCAGTGCATGATCAGCCGCGTGATCAGTGCATGATCAGCCACGTGATCAGTGCATGATCAGCCACGTGATCAGTGCATGATCAGCCCGCGTGATCAGTGCATGATCAGCCCCGTGATCAGTGTGCATGATCAGCCATCGTGATCAGTGCATGATCATCCGCGTGATCAGTGCATGATCAGCCGCGTGATCAGTGCATGATCAGCCGCGTGATCAGTGCATGATCAGCCCGCGTGATCAGTGCATGATCAGCCCGTGATCAGTGCATGATCAGCCACGTGATCAGTGCATGATCAGCCCGTGATCAGTGCATGATCAGCCGCGTGATCAGTGCATGATCAGCCACGTGATCAGTGCATGATCAGCGCGTGATCAGTGCATGATCAGCCCGCGTGATCAGTGCATGATCAGTCACGTGATCAGTGCATGATCAGCCGCGTGATCAGTGCATGATCAGCCGCGTGATCAGTGCATGATCAGGCCACGTGATCAGTGCATGATCAGCCGCGTGATCAGTGCATGATCAGCCACGTGATCAGTGCATGATCAGCCGCGTGATCAGTGCATGATCAGCCACGTGATCAGTGCATGATCAGCCGCGTGATCAGTGCATGATCAGCCACGTGATCAGTGCATGATCAGCCGTGTGATCAGTGCATGATCAGTGCGTGATCAGTGCATGATCAGCCGCGTGATCAGTGCATGATCAGCCCGTGATCAGTGCATGATCAGCCGCGTGATCAGTGCATGATCAGCCCGCGTGATCAGTGCGTGATCAGTGATGAGTCAGATCGCGTGATCAGTGCATGATCATCAGCCACGTGATCAGTGCATGATCAGCCGCGTGATCAGTGCATGATCAGCCCCGTGATCAGTGCATGATCAGCCACGTGATCAGTGCATGATCAGCCGCGTGATCAGTGCATGATCAGCCGCGTGATCAGTGCATGATCAGTCGCGTGATCAGTGCATGATCAGCCACGTGATCAGTGCATGATCAGCCACGTGATCAGTGCATGATCAGTGCGTGATCAGTGCATGATCAGCTCGCGTGATCTCAGTGCATGATCAGCCCGTGATCAGTGCATGATCAGCCGTGTGATCAGTGCATGATCAGTCGCGTGATCAGTGCATGATCAGTCGCGTGATCAGTGCATGATCAGCCACGTGATCAGTGCATGATCAGTCGCGTGATCAGTGCATGATCAGCCGCGTGATCAGTGCATGATCAGCCACGTGATCAGTGCATGATCAGCCGCGTGATCAGTGCATGATCAGCCGCGTGATCAGTGCATGATCAGCCACGTGATCAGTGCATGATCAGCCGCGTGATCAGTGCATGATCAGCCACGTGTGATCAGTGCATGATCAGTCACGTGATCAGTGCATGATCAGCCGCGTGATCAGTGCATGATCAGCCACGTGATCAGTGCATGATCAGCCACGTGATCAGTGCATGATCAGCCGCGTGATCAGTGCATGATCAGTCGCGTGATCAGTGCATATGATCAGCCGTGATCAGTGCATGATCAGCCCGTGATCAGTGCATGATCAGTCCGTGATCAGTGCATGATCAGCCGCGTGATCAGTGCATGATCAGCCGCGTGATCAGTGCATGATCAGCCACGTGATCAGTGCATGATCAGTCGCGCGTGATCAGTGCATGATCAGCCACGTGATCAGTGCATGATCAGCCGCGTGATCAGTGCATGATCAGCCCGTGATCAGTGCATGATCAGCCGCGTGATCAGTGCATGATCATCAGCCACGTGATCAGTGCATGATCAGTGCATCGCGTGATCAGTGCATGATCAGCCATCGTGATCAGTGCATGATCAGCCACGTGATCAGTGCATGATCAGCCACGTGATCAGTGCATGCATGATCAGATCACGTGATCAGTGCATGATCAGCCGCGTGATCAGTGTGCATGATCAGCCGCGTGATCAGTGTGCATGATCAGCCACGTGATCAGTGCATGATCAGTCACGTGATCAGTGCATGATCAGTCACGTGATCAGTGCATGATCAGCCACGTGATCAGTGCATGATCAGCCACGTGATCAGTGCATGATCAGCGTCGCGTGATCAGTGCATGATCAGCCACGTGATCAGTGCATGATCAGCCGTCGTGATCGTGATCAGTGCATGATCAGCCGCGTGATCAGTGCATGATCAGCCCGCGTGATCAGTGCATGATCAGCCGCGTGATCAGTGCATGATCAGCCGCGTGATCAGTGCATGATCATCGCGTGATCAGTGCATGATCAGTGCGTGATCAGTGCATGATCAGTCACGTGATCAGTGCATGATCAGCCGCGTGATCAGTGCATGATCAGCGCGTGATCAGTGCATGATCAGTCACGTGATCAGTGCATGATCAGCCACGTGATCAGTGCATGATCAGTCACGTGATCAGTGCATGATCAGCCACGTGATCAGTGCATGATCAGCCCGTGATCAGTGCATGATCAGCCCGTGTGATCAGTGCGTGTGCGTGCGTGATCAGTGCGTGATCAGTGCATGATCAGCCGCGTGATCAGTGCATGATCAGCCGCGTGATCAGTGCATGATCAGCCACGTGATCAGTGCATGATCAGCCGCGTGATCAGTGCATGATCAGCCACGTGATCAGTGCATGATCAGCCGCGTGATCAGTGCATGATCACGTGCGTGAGTGTGCATGATCAGCACGTGATCAGTGCATGATCAGCCACGTGATCAGTGCATGATCAGCCCGCGTGATCAGTGCATGATCAGCCGCGTGATCAGTGCATGATCAGCCACGTGATCAGTGCATGATCAGCCCGTGATCAGTGCATGATCAGCCCGCGTGATCAGTGCATGATCAGCCACGTGATCAGTGCATGATCAGCCGCGTGATCAGTGCATGATCAGCCACGTGATCAGTGCATGATCAGTCAGCCGTGATCAGTGCATGATCAGCCGCGTGATCAGTGCATGATCAGCCACGTGATCAGTGCATGATCAGCCGCGTGATCAGTGCATGATCAGTCGCGTGATCAGTGTGCATGATCAGCGTGCGTGATCAGTGCATGATCAGCCGCGTGATCAGTGCATGATCAGCCGCGTGATCAGTGCATGATCAGCCGCGTGATCAGTGCATGATCAGCCGCGTGATCAGTGCATGATCAGCCCGCGTGATCAGTGCATGATCAGTCACGTGATCAGTGCATGATCAGCCGCGTGATCAGTGCATGATCAGTCGCGTGATCAGTGCATGATCAGCCACGTGATCAGTGCATGATCAGCCACGTGATCAGTGCATGATCAGCCGCGTGATCAGTGCATGATCAGCCGTGATCAGTGTGCATCAGCCACGTGATCATGTGCATGATCAGCCACGTGATCAGTGCATGATCAGCCGCGTGATCAGTGCATGATCAGCCACGTGATCAGTGCATGATCATCGTGATCAGTGCATGATCAGCCGCGTGATCAGTGCATGATCAGTCACGTGATCAGTGCATGATCAGCCACGTGATCAGTGCATGATCAGCCGCGTGATCAGTGCATGATCAGTCCGTGATGATCAGTGCATGATCAGTGCGTGATCAGTGCATGATCAGCCACGTGATCAGTGCATGATCAGCCGCGTGATCAGTGCATGATCAGTGCGCGTGATCAGTGCATGATCAGCCCGCGTGATCAGTGCATGATCAGTGCATGATCAGCGTGATCAGTGCATGATCAGCCCGTGATCAGTGCATGATCAGCCGTGATCAGTGCATGATGATCAGCCGCGTGATCAGTGCATGATCAGCCACGTGATCAGTGCATGATCAGTCGCGTGATCAGTGCATGATCAGCCGCGTGATCAGTGCATGATCAGCCACGTGATCAGTGCATGCATCAGTCAGTGCGTGATCAGTGCATGATCAGCCACGTGATCAGTGCATGATCAGCCGCGTGATCAGTGCATGATCAGCCGCGTGATCAGTGCATGATCAGCCACGTGATCAGTGCATGATCAGCCGCGTGATCAGTGCATGATCAGCCACGTGATCAGTGCATGATCAGCCACGTGATCAGTGCATGATCAGATCGTGATCAGTGCATGATCAGCCCGCGTGATCAGTGCATGATCAGCCCGTGATCAGTGCATGATCAGGTCGCGTGATCAGTGCATGATCAGCCGTCGTGATCAGTGCGATCAGTCAGCCGCGTGATCAGTGCATGATCAGCCGCGTGATCAGTGCATGATCAGCCGCGTGATCAGTGTGCATGATCAGCCCGTGATCAGTGCATGATCAGCCACGTGATCAGTGCATGATCAGCCGCGTGATCAGTGCATGATCAGTCACGTGATCAGTGCATGATCAGCCGTGTCAGTGCATGATCAGCCGCGTGATCAGTGCATGATCAGCGCGTGATCAGTGCGTGATCAGCCCGTGATCAGTGCATGATCAGCCGCGTGATCAGTGCATGATCAGCCACGTGATCAGTGCATGATCAGATCAGTGCGTGATCAGTGCATGATCAGTCACGTGATCAGTGCATGATCAGCCACGTGATCAGTGCATGATCAGCCACGTGATCAGTGCATGATCAGCCCGCGTGATCAGTGCATGATCAGCCGCGTGATCAGTGCATGATCAGCCGCGTGATCAGTGCATGATCAGCCGCGTGATCAGTGCATGATGAGCCCGCGTGATCAGTGCATGATCAGCCCGCGTGATCAGTGCATGATCAGCCACGTGATCAGTGCATGATCAGGCACGTGATCAGTGCATGATCATGTCGCGTGTGATCAGTGCATGATGATCAGCGTGATCGTGATCAGTGTGATGAGTCATGATCAGCCACGTGATCAGTGCATGATCAGCCACGTGATCAGTGCATGATCAGCCGCGTGATCAGTGCATGATCAGCCGCGTGATCAGTGCATGATCAGTCGCGTGATCAGTGCATGATCAGCCACGTGATCAGGTGCATGATCAGCCACGTGATCAGTGCATGATCATCCGCGTGATCAGTGCATGATCAGCCCGTGATCAGTGCATGATCAGCCGCGTGATCAGTGCATGATCAGCCGCGTGATCAGTGCATGATCAGCCCGCGTGATCAGTGCATGATCAGTCGCGTGATCAGTGCATGATCAGCCCGTGATCAGTGCATGATCAGCGCGTGATCAGTGCATGATCAGCCGTGATCGTGATCAGTGCATGATGCATGATCGTGCGTGATCAGTGCATGATCAGCCCGCGTGATCAGTGCATGATCAGCCGCGTGATCAGTGCATGATCAGCCCGTGATCAGTGCATGATCAGGCACCGCGTGATCAGTGCATGATCAGTGCGTGATCAGTGCATGATGATCACGTGATCAGTGCATGATCAGTCACGTGATCAGTGCATGATCAGCCGCGTGATCAGTGCATGATCAGCCGCGTGATCAGTGCATGATCAGCCCGTGATCAGTGCATGATCAGTCGCGTGATCAGTGCATGATCAGCCCGCGTGATCAGTGCATGATCAGCCACGTGATCAGTGCATGATCAGCCACGTGATCAGTGCATGATCAGCCACGTGATCAGTGCATGATCAGCCACGTGATCAGTGCATGATCAGCCACGTGATCAGTGCATGATCAGCCGCGTGATCAGTGCATGATCAGCCCGTGATCAGTGCATGATCAGCCGCGTGATCAGTGCATGATCAGCCACGTGATCAGTGCATGATCAGCCACGTGATCAGTGCATGATCAGCCGCGTGATCAGTGCATGATCAGCCACGTGATCAGTGCATGATCAGCCACGTGATCAGTGCATGATCAGCCTGCGTGTCATCAGTGCGCGTGATCAGTGCATGATCAGCGTGATCAGTGCATGATCAGCCACGTGATCAGTGCATGATCAGCCCGTGATCAGTGCATGATCAGCCACGTGATCAGTGCATGATCAGCCACGTGATCAGTGCATGATCAGCCGCGTGATCAGTGCATGATCAGCCACGTGATCAGTGCATGATCAGCCCGTGATCAGTGCATGATCAGCCGCGTGATCAGTGCATGATCAGCCGCGTGATCAGTGCATGATCAGCCACGTGATCAGTGCATGATCAGCCGCGTGATCAGTGCATGATCAGCCGCGTGATCAGTGCATGCATGATCAGCCACGTGATCAGTGCATGATCAGTGCGTGATCAGTGCATGTGCATGATCAGTGATCAGTGCATGATCAGCCACGTGATCAGTGCATGATCAGCCCGTGATCAGTGTGCATGATCAGCCACGTGATCAGTGCATGATCAGCCACGTGATCAGTGTGCATGATCGCAGTCAGCCACGTGATCAGTGCATGATCAGCCGCGTGATCAGTGCATGATCAGCCGCGTGATCAGTGCATGATCAGTCGCCACGTGATCAGTGCATGATCAGCCACGTGATCAGTGCATGATCAGTCACGTGATCAGTGCATGATCAGCAGCGTGATCAGTGCATGATCAGCCACGTGATCAGTGCATGATCAGCCACGTGATCAGTGCATGATCAGCCAGTGCGTGATCAGTGCGCCGTCAGCCGCGTGATCAGTGCATGATCAGCCACGTGATCAGTGTGATCAGTGCGTGATCAGTCATGATCAGCCGCGTGATCAGTGCATGATCAGCCGCGTGATCAGTGCATGATCAGCCCGCGTGATCAGTGCATGATCAGCCCGCGTGATCAGTGCATGATCAGCCACGTGATCAGTGCATGATCAGCCGCGTGATCAGTGCATGATCAGCCACGTGATCAGTGCATGATCAGCCACGTGATCAGTGCATGATCATCAGCCGTGATCAGTGCATGATCAGCCGCGTGATCAGTGCATGATCAGCCACGTGATCAGTGCATGATCAGCCACGTGATCAGTGCATGATCAGCCGCGTGATCAGTGCATGATCAGCCGCGTGATCAGTGCATGATCAGTCCGTGATCAGTGCATGATCAGCCACGTGATCAGTGCATGATCAGCCCCGTGATCAGTGCATGATCAGCCGCGTGATCAGTGCATGATCAGCCGCGTGATCAGTGCATGATCAGCCACGTGATCAGTGCATGATCAGCCGCGTGATCAGTGCATGATCAGTCCGTGATCAGTGCATGATCAGCCCGCGTGATCAGTGCATGCATGATCAGTCATGATCAGCGCGTGATCAGTGCATGATCAGCCACGTGATCAGTGCATGATCAGCCACGTGATCAGTGCATGATCAGCCACGTGATCAGTGCATGATCAGCGCGTGATCAGTGCATGATCAGCCACGTGATCAGTGCATGATCAGCCGCGTGATCAGTGCATGATCAGCCGCGTGATCAGTGCATGATCAGCCACGTGATCAGTGCATGATCAGCCACGTGATCAGTGCATGATCAGCCACGTGATCAGTGCATGATCAGCCCGTGATCAGTGATCACGTGATGATCAGTCAGCCGCGTGATCAGTGCATGATCAGTCCGTGATCAGTGCATGATCAGCATGTGATCAGTGCATGATCAGCCACGTGATCAGTGCATGATCAGCCACGTGATCAGTGCATGATCAGCCGCGTGATCAGTGCATGATCAGCCGCGTGATCAGTGCATGATCAGCCACGTGATCAGTGCATGATCAGCCGCGTGATCAGTGCATGATCAATCACGTGATCAGTGCATGATCAGCCACGTGATCAGTGCATGATCAGCCGTGATCAGTGCATGATCAGCCACGTGATCAGTGCATGATCAGCCCGCGTGATCAGTGCATGATCAGCCGCGTGATCAGTGCATGATCAGCCACGTGATCAGTGCATGATCAGGCGCGTGATCAGTGCATGATCAGCCGCGTGATCAGTGCATGATCAGCCGCGTGATCAGTGTGTGCATGATCAGCCGTGATCGTGATCAGTGCATGATCATCATGATCACGTGATCAGTGCGCATGATCGTGATCAGTGCGTGATCGTGTGTGTGATCAGTGCGTGATCAGTGCATGATCAGTCGCGTGATCAGTGCATGATCAGCCACGTGATCAGTGATCATGCGTGATCAGTGCATGATCATCCGCGTGATCAGTGCATGATCAGCCGCGACGTGATCAGTGCATGATCAGCCCGTGATCAGTGCATGATCAGCCGCGTGATCAGTGCATGATCAGTCACGTGATCAGTGCATGATCAGCCACGTGATCAGTGCATGATCAGCCACGTGATCAGTGCATGATCAGCCGCGTGATCAGTGCATGATCAGCACGTGATCAGTGCATGATCAGTCGTGATCAGTGATCAGTGCGTGATCAGTGCATGATCAGCCACGTGATCAGTGCATGATCAGCCACGTGATCAGTGCATGATCAGTCGCGTGATCAGTGCATGATCAGCCGCGTGATCAGTGCATGATCAGTGCGTGATCAGTGCATGATCAGCCGCGTGATCAGTGCATGATCAGCCCGTGATCAGTGCATGATCAGCCGCGTGATCAGTGCATGATCAGCCCGTGATCAGTGCATGATCAGCCACGTGATCAGTGCATGATCAGTCGCGTGATCAGTGCATGATCAGCCACGTGATCAGTGCATGATCGTGATCAGTGCGTGATCAGTGCATGATCAGCCGCGTGATCAGTGCATGATCAGCCACGTGATCAGTGCATGATCAGCCGCGTGATCAGTGCATGATCAGCCGCGTGATCAGTGCATGATCAGCCACGTGATCAGTGCATGATCAGCCGCGTGATCAGTGCATGATCAGCCGCGTGATCAGTGCATGATCAGCCCGCGTGATCAGTGCATGATCAGTCATCGTGATCAGTGCATGATCATGCCGTGATCAGTGCATGATCAGTGCGTGATCAGTGCATGATCAGCCGCGTGATCAGTGCATGATCAGTCGCGTGATCAGTGCATGATCAGCCGCGTGATCAGTGCATGATCAGCCACGTGATCAGTGCATGATCAGCCACGCGTGATCAGTGCATGATCAGCCACGTGATCAGTGCATGATCAGCCGTGATCAGTCAGTGCATGTGATCAGTGTGCGTGATCAGTGCATGAGTCATGATCAGCCCGCGTGATCAGTGCATGATCAGCCGCGTGATCAGTGCATGATCAGCCCGTGATCAGTGCATGATCAGCCCGCGTGATCAGTGCATGATCAGCCACGTGATCAGTGCATGATCAGCCACGTGATCAGTGCATGATCAGCCACGTGATCAGTGCATGATCAGGCCGTGATCAGTGCATGATCAGCCGCGTGATCAGTGCATGATCAGCCGCGTGATCAGTGCATGATCAGCGCGTGATCAGTGCATGATCAGCCGCGTGATCAGTGCATGATCAGCCGCGTGATCAGTGCATGATCAGCACGTGATCAGTGCATGATCAGTGCGTGATCAGTGCATGATCAGTCGCGTGATCAGTGATCAGTCCCGTGATCAGTGCATGATCAGCCGTGTGATCAGTGCGTCAGCCACGTGATCAGTGCATCAGTGTCCGTGATCAGTGCATGATCAGCCACGTGATCAGTGCATGATCAGCCGTGATCAGTGCATGATCAGCCACGTGATCAGTGCATGATCAGCCGCGTGATCAGTGCATGATCAGCCGCGTGATCAGTGCATGATCAGCCACGTGATCAGTGCATGATCAGCCCGTGATCAGTGCATGATCAGCCGCGTGATCAGTGCATGATCAGCCGCGTGATCAGTGCATGATCAGCCACGTGATCAGTGCATGATCAGCCGTGATCAGTCATGTGCGTGATCAGTGCATGATCAGTGTGATGTGCATGATCAGCCGTGATCAGTGCATGATCAGCCGCGTGATCAGTGCATGATCAGCCGCGTGATCAGTGCATGATCAGCACCCGTGATCAGTGCATGATCAGCCGCGTGATCAGTGCATGATCAGCAGCACGTGATCAGTGCATGATCAGCGCGTGATCAGTGCATGATCAGTCGCGTGATCAGTGCATGATCAGTGCGTGATCAGTGCATGATCAGCCCGTGATCAGTGCATGATCAGCCGCGTGATCAGTGCATGATCAGTCGCGTGATCAGTGCATGATCAGCCACGTGATCAGTGCATGATCAGCCACGTGATCAGTGCATGATCAGCGTGATCAGTGTGATCAGCCGCGTGATCAGTGCATGATCAGCCACGTGATCAGTGCATGATCAGTGCGTGATCAGTGCATGATCATCAGTCACGTGATCAGTGCATGATCAGCCCGTGATCAGTGCATGATCAGTGCGTGATCAGTGCATGATCAGCCACGTGATCAGTGCATGATCAGCCGCGTGATCAGTGCATGATCAGCCGTGATCAGTGCGTGATCAGTGCATGATCAGCCCGCGTGATCAGTGCATGATCAGCCGCGTGATCAGTGCATGATCAGCCGCGTGATCAGTGCATGATCAGCCGCGTGATGAGTGCATGATCAGCCCGCGTGATCAGTGCATGATCAGCCCGCGTGATCAGTGCATGATCAGTCCGCGTGATCAGTGCATGATCAGCCCGTGATCAGTGCATGATCAGCCGCGTGATCAGTGCATGATCAGCGCGTGATCAGTGCATGATCAGCGCGTGATCAGTGCATGATCATCAGTCACGTGATCGTGATCAGTGCATGATCAGTGTGCGTGATGATCATGATCCATCACGTGATCAGTGCATGATCAGTTGCGTGATCAGTGCATGATCAGCGTGATCAGTGCATGATCAGCCCGTGATCAGTGCATGATCAGCGCGTGATCAGTGCATGATCAGCCACGTGATCAGTGCATGATCAGCCACGTGATCAGTGCATGATCATCCGTGATCAGTGCGTGATCAGCCCACGTGATCAGTGCATGATCAGGTCGTGATCAGTGCATGATCAGCCGCGTGATCAGTGCATGATCAGCCACGTGATCAGTGCATGATCAGCCACGTGATCAGTGCATGATCAGCCGCGTGATCAGTGCATGATCAGCCGCGTGATCAGTGCATGATCAGCCGCGTGATCAGTGCATGATCAGCCGCGTGATCAGTGCATGATCAGCCACGTGATCAGTGCATGATCAGTGCGTGATCAGTGCATGATCAGCCGCGTGATCAGTGCATGATCAGCCGCGTGATCAGTGCATGATCAGCCGCGTGATCAGTGCATGATCAGCCACGTGATCAGTGCATGATCAGCCCGCGTGATCAGTGCATGATCAGTCACGTGATCAGTGCATGATCAGCCGCGTGATCAGTGCATGATCAGCCGTGTGTGCATCAGTGCGCGTGATCAGTGCGCGATGTGATCAGTGCATGATCAGCGCGTGATCAGTGCATGATCAGCCCGTGATCAGTGCATGATCAGGCCGCGTGATCAGTGCATGATCAGCCGCGTGATCAGTGCATGATCAGCCACGTGATCAGTGCATGATCAGCCGCGTGATCAGTGCATGATCAGCCGTGATCAGTCATGTGCATGCGTCAGTGCATGATCGCCACGTGATCAGTGCATGATCAGCCCGCGTGATCAGTGCATGATCAGTCACGTGATCAGTGCATGATCAGCCGCGTGATCAGTGCATGATCAGCCGCGTGATCAGTGCATGATCAGTCACGTGATCAGTGCATGATCAGCCGCGTGATCAGTGCATGATGTCAGCCACGTGATCAGTGCATGATCAGGCCACGTGATCAGTGCATGATCAGTCACGTGATCAGTGCATGATCAGCCGCGTGATCAGTGCATGATCATCAGCGTGATCAGTGCATGATCAGCCGTGATCAGTGCATGATCAGCCCGCGTGATCAGTGCATGATCAGCCGCGTGATCAGTGTGCATGATCAGTCCGCGTGATCAGTGCATGATCAGCCACGTGATCAGTGCATGATCAGCCACGTGATCAGTGCATGATCAGCCACGTGATCAGTGCATGATCAGCCGCGTGATCAGTGCATGATCAGCCCGCGTGATCAGTGCATGATCAGCCGCGTGATCAGTGCATGATCAGCCGCGTGATCAGTGCATGATCAGCCACGTGATCAGTGCATGATCAGCCGCGTGATCAGTGCATGATCAGCCGCGTGATCAGTGCATGATCAGTCGCGTGATCAGTGCATGATCAGCCAGTGCGTGATCAGTGCATGATCAGCCACGTGATCAGTGCATGATCAGCCACGTGATCAGTGCATGATCAGCCGCGTGATCAGTGCATGATCAGCACGTGATCAGTGCATGATCAGCCACGCGTGATCAGTGCATGATCAGCCACGTGATCAGTGCATGATTCAGCCGCGTGATCAGTGCATGATCAGGCCATCGTGATCAGTGCATGATCAGCCGCGTGATCAGTGCATGATCAGCCACGTGATCAGTGCATGATCAGCCACGTGATCAGTGCATGATCAGCCACGTGATCAGTGCATGATCAGTCACGTGATCAGTGCATGATGATCAGCCGCGTGATCAGTGCATGATCAGCCGCGTGATCAGTGCATGATCAGCCACGTGATCAGTGCATGATCAGCCGCGTGATCAGTGCATGATCAGCCGCGTGATCAGTGCATGATCAGTCGCGTGATCAGTGCATGATCAGCCGCGTGATCAGTGCATGATCGCCCGTGATCAGTGCACGTGATCAGTGCATGATCAGGCACGTGATCAGTGCATGATCAGTCACGTGATCAGTGCATGATCAGTCGTGATCAGTGCATGATCAGCCACGTGATCAGTGCATGATCAGCCGCGTGATCAGTGCATGCGATCAGTCACGTGATCAGTGCATGATCAGCCGCGTGATCAGTGCATGATCATCAGCCGCGTCAGTCATGTGCATGATCAGTCAGTGCATGATCAGTGCGTGATCAGTGCATGATCAGCCACGTGATCAGTGCATGATCAGTCACGTGATCAGTGCATGATCAGCCCGTGATCAGTGCATGATCAGCCACGTGATCAGTGCATGATCAGCCACGTGATCAGTGCATGATCAGCCCGTGATCAGTGCATGATCAGGTGCGTGATCAGTGCATGATCAGTCACGTGATCAGTGCATGATCAGCCACGTGATCAGTGCATGATCAGTCGTGATCAGTGTGATGCGTGATCAGTCGCGTGATCAGTGCATGATCAGTAGGTTGTGATCAGTGCATGATCAGCCGCGTGATCAGTGCATGATCAGCCGCGTGATCAGTGCATGATCAGCCCGTGATCAGTGCATGATCAGCCACGTGATCAGTGCATGATCAGTCATCGTGATCAGTGCATGATCAGCCGCGTGATCAGTGCATGATCAGCCACGTGATCAGTGCATGATCAGCCACGTGATCAGTGTGCATGATCAGTCAGTGCGTGATCAGTGCGTGATCAGTGCATGTGCGTGATCAGTGTGCATGATCAGCCACGTGATCAGTGCATGATCAGTCCGTGATCAGTGCATGATCAGCCCGCGTGATCAGTGCATGTGCAGTCACGTGATCAGTGCATGATCAGCTTCGTGATCAGTGCATGATCAGCCGCGTGATCAGTGCATGATCAGCCGCGTGATCAGTGCATGATCAGCCACGTGATCAGTGCATGATCAGCCGCGTGATCAGTGCATGATGATCACGTGATCAGTGCATGATCAGTCACGTGATCAGTGCATGATCAGCCGTGATCAGTGCATGATCAGCCGCGTGATCAGTGCATGATCAGCCACGTGATCAGTGCATGATCAGCCGCGTGATCAGTGCATGATCAGCCGTGATCAGTGCATGATCACAGTCGCGTGATCAGTGCATGCATCATCAGCCACGTGATCAGTGCATGATCAGCCGCGTGATCAGTGCATGATCAGCCCGCGTGATCAGTGCATGATCAGCCGCGTGATCAGTGCATGATCAGTGTGCGTGATCAGTGCGTGATCAGTGCATGATCAGTCGTGATCAGTGCATGATCAGCCGTGTGATCAGTGCATGATCAGCCGCGTGATCAGTGCATGATCAGCCGCGTGATCAGTGCATGATCAGCCGCGTGATCAGTGCATGATCAGCCACGTGATCAGTGCATGATCAGCCACGTGATCAGTGCATGATCAGTGCGCGTGATCAGTGCATGATCAGTCACGTGATCAGTGCATGATCAGCCGCGTGATCAGTGCATGATCAGCCCGCGTGATCAGTGCATGATCAGCCACGTGATCAGTGCATGATCATCACGTGATCAGTGTGATCAGTGCATGATCAGTCGCGTGATCAGTGCATGATCAGCCGTGATCAGTGCATGATCAGTCCGCGTGATCAGTGCATGATCAGCCGCGTGATCAGTGCATGATCAGCCACGTGATCAGTGCATGATCAGCCACGTGATCAGTGCATGATCAGCCGCGTGATCAGTGCATGATCAGCCACGTGATCAGTGCATGATCAGCCACGTGATCAGTGCATGATCAGCCCGCGTGATCAGTGCATGATCAGCCACGTGATCAGTGCATGATCAGCCGCGTGATCAGTGCATGATCAGCCCGCGTGATCAGTGCATGATCAGTCGCGTGATCAGTGCATGATCAGCCCGTGATCAGTGCATGATCAGCCGCGTGATCAGTGCATGATCAGGCGCGTGATCAGTGCATGATCAGCCACGTGATCAGTGCATGATCAGCCGCGTGATCAGTGCATGATCAGCCACGTGATCAGTGCATGATCAGCCGCGTGATCAGTGCATGATCAGCCTTCGTGATCAGTGCATGATCAGCCGCGTGATCAGTGCATGATCAGCCGCGTGATCAGTGCATGATCAGCGCGCGTGATCAGTGCATGATCAGTCCGCGTGATCAGTGCATGATCAGCCGCGTGATCAGTGTGCATGATCAGTCGCGTGATCAGTGCATGATCAGCCCGCGTGATCAGTGCATGATCAGCCGCGTGATCAGTGCATGATCAGTCACGTGATCAGTGTGCATGATCAGCCGCGTGATCAGTGCATGATCAGTCCGCGTGATCAGTGCATGATCAGCCGCGTGATCAGTGCATGATCAGCCACGTGATCAGTGCATGATCAGCCACGTGATCAGTGCATGATCAGCCGTGATCAGTGCATGATCAGCCACGTGATCAGTGCATGATCAGCGCGTGATCAGTGCATGATCAGTCGCGTGATCAGTGCATGATCAGCCACGTGATCAGTGCATGATCAGCCGCGTGATCAGTGCATGATCAGCCACGTGATCAGTGCATGATCAGCCACGTGATCAGTGCATGATCAGCCGCGTGATCAGTGCATGATCAGTCACGTGATCAGTGCATGATCAGCCGCGATCAGTGCATGATCGTGATCAGTGCATGATCAGTGCGTGATCAGTGCATGTCATCATGTGATCAGTGCGTGATCAGCCGTGATCAGTGCATGATCAGCCACGTGATCAGTGCATGATCAGCCACGTGATCAGTGCATGATCAGTCACGTGATCAGTGCATGATCAGCCGCGTGATCAGTGCATGATCAGCCGTGATCAGTGCATGATCAGCCGCGTGATCAGTGCATGATCAGCCCGTGATCAGTGCATGATCAGCCCGTGATCAGTGCATGATCAGCCACGTGATCAGTGCATGATCAGCCGCGTGATCAGTGCATGATCAGTGCGTGATCAGTGCATGATCAGCCACGTGATCAGTGCATGATCAGCCGTGATCAGTGCATGATCAGCCGCGTGATCAGTGCATGAGTCTCGCGTGATCAGTGCATGATCAGCCGCGTGATCAGTGCATGATCAGTCGCGTGATCAGTGCATGATCAGCCCGCGTGATCAGTGCATGTCAGCCACGTGATCAGTGCATGATCAGCCGCGTGATCAGTGTATCAGTCGCGTGATCAGTGCATCATGTGTGTGATCAGTGCATGATCAGTGATAAGTGCACGTGATCAGTGCATGATCAGCCACGTGATCAGTGCATGATCAGCCGCGTGATCAGTGTGCATGATCAGCCACGTGATCAGTGCATGATCAATCACGTGATCAGTGCATGATCAGCCGCGTGATCAGTGCATGATCAGCCCGTGATCAGTGCATGATCAGCCACGTGATCAGTGCATGATCAGCCGCGTGATCAGTGCATGATCAGCCGCGTGATCAGTGCATGATCAGCGTGTGATCAGTGCATGTGATCAGTCACGTGATCAGTGCATGATCAGCCGCGTGATCAGTGCATGATCAGCCACGTGATCAGTGCATGATCAGCCGCGTGATCAGTGCATGATCAGCCGCGTGATCAGTGCATGATCAACCGCGTGATCAGTGCATGATCAGCCCGTGATCAGTGCATGATCAGCCACGTGATCAGTGCATGATCAGCCGCGTGATCAGTGCATGATCAGCCGCGTGATCAGTGCATGATCAGCGCGTGATCAGTGCATGATCAGCCGCGTGATCAGTGCATGATCAGCCCGTGATCAGTGCATGATCAGCCGTGTGATCAGTGCATGATCAGCCACGTGATCAGTGCATGATGATCAGCCACGTGATCAGTGCATGATCATCAGTGTGATCAGTGCGTGATCAGCCGTGATCAGTGCATGATCAGCCACGTGATCAGTGCATGATCAGCCGCGTGATCAGTGCATGATCAGCCGTGATCAGTGCATGATCAGCCGCGTGATCAGTGCATGATCAGCCCGCGTGATCAGTGCATGATCAGCCAGCGTGATCAGTGCATGATCAGGCACGTGATCAGTGCATGATCAGCCACGTGATCAGTGCATGATCAGCCACGTGATCAGTGCATGATCAGTCACGTGATCAGTGCATGATCAGCCGTGCGTGATCAGTGCATGATCAGCCCGTGATCAGTGCATGATCAGCCACGTGATCAGTGCATGATCAGGCACGTGATCAGTGCATGATCATCGCGTGATCAGTGTGCATGATCAGCCCGCGTGATCAGTGCATGATCAGCCGCGTGATCAGTGCATGATCAGTGATCGTGATCAGTGCATGATCAGCCATGACGCGTGATCAGTGCATGATCAGCCACGTGATCAGTGCATGATCAGCCGCGTGATCAGTGCATGATCAGCCCGCGTGATCAGTGCATGATCAGTCACGTGATCAGTGCATGATCAGCCACGTGATCAGTGCATGATCAGGCGTGATCAGTGCATGATCAGCCACGTGATCAGTGCATGATCAGCGCGTGATCAGTGCATGATCAGCCACGTGATCAGTGCATGATCAGCCACGTGATCAGTGCATGATCAGCCACGTGATCAGTGCATGATCAGCCGCGTGATCAGTGCATGATCAGCCCGCGTGATCAGTGCATGATCAGCCGCGTGATCAGTGCATGATCAGCCACGTGATCAGTGCATGATCAGCCACGTGATCAGTGCATGATCAGCCACGTGATCAGTGCATGATCAGTCACGTGATCAGTGTGCATGATCAGGCACGTGATCAGTGCATGATCAGATCGCGTGATCAGTGCATGATCAGCCGTGATCAGTGCATGATCGATCCAGTGCGTGATCAGCCCGTGATCAGCCATGCATGATCAGTGCATGTGATCAGTGATCAGTGCATGATCAGCCGCGTGATCAGTGCATGATCAGCCACGTGATCAGTGCATGATCAGCCACGTGATCAGTGCATGATCAGTCGCGTGATCAGTGCATGATCAGTCAGCCGTGATCAGTGCATGATCAGCCGCGTGATCAGTGCATGATCAGCCCGTGATCAGTGCATGATCAGCCGCGTGATCAGTGCATGATCTCAGCCGTGATCAGTGCATGATCAGCCACGTGATCAGTGCATGATCAGCCACGTGATCAGTGCATGATCAGCGTGATCGTGATCAGTGCGTGATCAGTGCATGATCAGCCGTGATCAGTGCATGATCAGTCACGTGATCAGTGCATGATCAGCCGCGTGATCAGTGCATGATCAGCCACGTGATCAGTGCATGATCAGTCCGTGATCAGTGCATGATCAGCCGCGTGATCAGTGCATGATCAGCCACGTGATCAGTGCATGATCAGCTGCGTGATCAGTGCATGATCAGCCGCGTGATCAGTGCATGATCAGCCGCGTGATCAGTGCATGATCAGCCACGTGATCAGTGCATGATCAGGCGCGTGATCAGTGCATGATCAGCCGCGTGATCAGTGCATGATCAGCCGCGTGATCAGTGCATGATCAGCCCGTGATCAGTGCATGATCAGTCCGCGTGATCAGTGCATGATCAGCCACGTGATCAGTGCATGATCAGCGTGATCGTGATCAGTGTGGTCCGTCACGTGTGCATGATCAGCGCGTGATCAGTGCATGATCAGTCGCGTGATCAGTGCATGATTCAGTCGCGTGATCAGTGTGTGTGATCAGCGTGTGATCAGTGCGTGATCAGTCACGTGATCAGTGCATGATCAGCCGCGTGATCAGTGCATGATCAGCCCGTGATCAGTGCATGATCAGTCGCGTGATCAGTGCATGATCAGCACGTGATCAGTGCATGATCAGCCGCGTGATCAGTGCATGATCGGTCACGTGATCAGTGCATGATCAGCCGCGTGATCAGTGCATGATCAGCCGCGTGATCAGTGCATGATCAGCCACGTGATCAGTGCATGATCAGCCGCGTGATCAGTGCATGATCAGCCGCGTGATCAGTGCATGATCAGTCCGTGATCAGTGCATGATCAGCCCCGTGATCAGTGCATGATCAGGCAGCGTGATCAGTGCATGATCAGCCGCGTGATCAGTGTGCATGATCAGCCACGTGATCAGTGCATGATCAGTCACGTGATCAGTGCATGATCAGTGATCAGTGATCAGTGCGTGATCAGTGCATGATCCGCGTGATCAGTGCATGATCAGTGCATGATCAGCCGTGATCAGTGCATGATCAGCCGCGTGATCAGTGCATGATCAGTGCGTGATCAGTGCATGATCAGTCGTCACGTGATCAGTGCATGATCAGCCCCGCGTGATCGTGTGCATGATCAGCCATCGTGATCAGTGCATGATCAGTCCCGCGTGATCAGTGCATGATCAGCCGCGTGATCAGTGCATGATCAGCCACGTGATCAGTGCATGATCAGGCGCGTGATCAGTGCATGATCAGCCGCGTGATCAGTGCATGATCAGCCGCGTGATCAGTGCATGATCAGCCACGTGATCAGTGCATGATCAGTCGCGTGATCAGTGCATGATCAGCCCGTGATCAGTGCATGATCAGCCACGTGATCAGTGTGCATGATCATCAGCGTGATCAGTGCATGATCAGATCAGCGCGTGATCAGTGCATGATCAGCCCGTGATCAGTGCATGATCAGTCAGCGTGATCAGTGCATGATCAGCCGCGTGATCAGTGCATGATCAGCCGCGTGATCAGTGCATGATCAGCCCGCGTGATCAGTGCATGATCAGCCACGTGATCAGTGCATGATCAGCCGCGTGATCAGTGCATGATCAGCCACGTGATCAGTGCATGATCAGGCGCGTGATCAGTGCATGATCAGTCCCGCGTGATCAGTGCATGATCAGCCGCGTGATCAGTGCATGATCAGCCGCGTGATCAGTGCATGATCAGCCCGTGATCAGTGCATGATCAGCCGCGTGATCAGTGCATGATCAGCCCGCGTGATCAGTGATGCGTGATCAGTGCATGATCAGTGCGTGATCAGTGCATGATCAGCCGCGTGATCAGTGCATGATCAGTGCGCGTGATCAGTGCATGATCAGCCGCGTGATCAGTGCATGATCAGCCACGTGATCAGTGCATGATCAGCCGCGTGATCAGTGCATGATCAGCCGCGTGATCAGTGCATGATCAGCCACGTGATCAGTGCATGATCAGCCGCGTGATCAGTGCATGATCAGCCACGTGATCAGTGCATGATCAGCCACGTGATCAGTGCATGATCAGCCACGTGATCAGTGCATGATCAGCCGCGTGATCAGTGCATGATCAGCCGCGTGATCAGTGCATGATGATCAGCCGCGTGATCAGTGCATGATCAGGCACGTGATCAGTGCATGATCAGCCACGTGATCAGTGCATGATCAGCCGCGTGATCAGTGTGCATGATCAGGCGCGTGATCAGTGCATGATCAGTCCGTGATCAGTGCATGATCAGCCGCGTGATCAGTGCATGATCAGCCCGCGTGATCAGTGCATGATCAGCCCGTGATCAGTGCATGATCAGCCGCGTGATCAGTGCATGATCATCCGCGTGATCAGTGCATGATCAGCCACGTGATCAGTGCATGATCAGCGCGTGATCAGTGTGATCAGCCGCGTGATCAGTGCATGATCAGTCGTGATCAGTGCATGATCAGCCGCGTGATCAGTGCATGATCAGATCACGTGATCAGTGCATGATCAGCCCGCGTGATCAGTGCATGATCAGCCACGTGATCAGTGCATGATCAGCTCACGTGATCAGTGCATGATCAGCCCGCGTGATCAGTGCATGATCAGCCGCGTGATCAGTGCATGATCAGCCGCGTGATCAGTGCATGATCAGCCGCGTGATCAGTGCATGTGCGTGATCAGTGCATGTGATCAGTGCATGATCAGTCATGATCACGTGATCAGTGCATGATCAGCCACGTGAATCAGTGCATGATCAGCCCGTGTGATCAGTGCGTGATCAGTGCATGATCAGCCGTGATCAGTGCATGATCAGCCGCGTGATCAGTGCATGATCAGCCCGTGATCAGTGCATGATCAGCCCGCGTGATCAGTGCATGATCATCAGCGTGATCAGTGCATGATCAGCCCATGTGATCAGTGCATGATCATCAGCCACGTGATCAGTGCATGATCAGTCGCGTGATCAGTGCATGATCAGCGCGTGATCAGTGCATGATCAGCCGTGATCAGTGCATGATCAGCCACGTGATCAGTGCATGATCAGTCGCGTGATCAGTGCATGATCAACCGTGATCAGTGCATGATCAGCCACGTGATCAGTGCATGATCAGCGTGATCAGTGCATGATCAGCCGCGTGATCAGTGCATGATCAGTCGTGATCAGTGCATGATCAGGCCGCGTGATCAGTGCATGATCAGCCCGTGATCAGTGCATGATCAGCCACGTGATCAGTGCATGATCAGCCGCGTGATCAGTGCATGATCATCAGCCGCGTGATCAGTGCATGATCAGTCCGTGATCAGTGCATGATCAGTGATCAGTGCATGATCAGCCACGTGATCAGTGCATGATCAGTCACGTGATCAGTGCATGATCAGCCACGTGATCAGTGCATGATCAGCCGCGTGATCAGTGCATGATCAGCCGCGTGATCAGTGCATGATCAGCCGCGTGATCAGTGCATGATCAGTCGCGTGATCAGTGCATGATCAGCCACGTGATCAGTGCATGATCAGTGCGTGATCAGTGCATGATCAGCCGCGTGATCAGTGCATGATCAGCCGCGTGATCAGTGCATGATCAGCCCGCGTGATCAGTGCATGATCAGTCGCGTGATCAGTGCATGATCAGCCACGTGATCAGTGCATGATCAGCCGCGTGATCAGTGCATGATCAGCCCGTGATCAGTGCATGATCAGCCCCGTGATCAGTGCATGATCAGCCGCCGTGATCAGTGCATGATCAGGCCGTGATCAGTGCATGATCAGCCGTGATCAGTGCATGATCGGCCGCGTGATCAGTGCGTCCCGCGTGATCAGTGCATGATCAGCCACGTGATCAGTCATGTGTGCATGATCAGCCACGTGATCGGTGCATGATCAGCCGCGTGATCAGTGCGTGATCAGTGCGTGATCAGCCGTGATCAGTGCATGATCAGCCGCGTGATCAGTGCATGATCAGCCGCGTGATCAGTGCATGATCAGCCGCGTGATCAGTGCATGATCAGGTCGCGTGATCAGTGCATGTGCCGTGATCAGTGCATGATCAGCCGCGTGATCAGTGCATGCAGCCGCGTGTGATCAGTGCATGATCAGCCGCGTGATCAGTGCATGATCAGCCACGTGATCAGTGCATGATCAGCCCGCGTGATCAGTGCATGATCAGCCACGTGATCAGTGCATGATCAGCCGCGTGATCAGTGCATGATCAGCCCGTGATCAGTGCATGATCAGCCGCGTGATCAGTGCATGCACGCGTGTGTCGTGATCATGCGTGATCGCCGTGATCAGTGCGATGATCAGTGCGTGATCAGTGCATGATCAGGCGCGTGATCAGTGCATGATCAGCCGCGTGATCAGTGCATGATCAGCCGCGTGATCAGTGCATGATCAGCCGCGTGATCAGTGCATGATCAGCCACGTCGTGTCAGATCAGTGATCAGTCGCGTGATCAGTGTGATCAGTCAGCCGTGATCAGTGCATGATCAGCCCGTGATCAGTGCATGATCAGTCGCGTGATCAGTGCATGATCAGCCGCGTGATCAGTGCATGATCAGTCACGTGATCAGTGCATGATCAGCCCACGTGATCAGTGCATGATCAGCCACGTGATCAGTGCATGATCAGTCACGTGATCAGTGCATGATCAGCCACG
Organism: Bos mutus; assembly: GCF_027580195.1. Lineage (NCBI taxonomy): Eukaryota > Metazoa > Chordata > Mammalia > Artiodactyla > Bovidae > Bos > Bos mutus. The sequence goes on from NW_027220258.1 coordinate 45,058, forward strand.
TGATCAGTGCATGATCAGCCGCGTGATCAGTGCATGCGCCCGCGTGATCAGTGCATGATCAGTCCGTGATCAGTGCATGATCAGCCACGTGATCAGTGCATGATCAGCCACGTGATCAGTGCATGATCAGCCGCGTGATCAGTGCATGATCATCCACGTGATCAGTGCATGATCAGCCATCGTGATCAGTGCATGATCAGCCATGTGATCAGTGCATGATCAGTCCGCGTGATCAGTGCATGATCAGCCGCGTGATCAGTGTATGATCAGCCACGTGATCAGTGCATGATCAGTGCGTGATCAGTCAGTGCATGATCAGCCACGTGATCAGTGCATGATCAGCCACGTGATCAGTGCATGATCAGTCAGCCACGTGATCAGTGCATGATCAGCAGCGTGATCAGTGCATGATCAGGCCACGTGATCAGTGCATGATCAGCCGCGTGATCAGTGCATGATCAGCCACGTGATCAGTGCATGATCAGCCCGCGTGATCAGTGCATGATCAGCCGCGTGATCAGTGCATGCATGATCGTGCGTGATCAGTGCATGATCAGCCCGTGATCAGTGCATGATCAGTCACGTGATCAGTGCATGATCAGCCGTGTGATCAGTGCATGATCAGCCCGTGATCAGTGCATGATCAGCCGTGATCAGTGCATGATCAGCACGTGATCAGTGCATGATCAGCCACGTGATCGGTCAGTGCATGATCGCGTGATCAGTGCATCGATCATCCGCGTGATCAGTGCATGATCAGTCCGTGATCAGTGCATGATCAGCCGTGATCAGTGCATGATCAGCCGCGTGATCAGTGCATGTTCAGCCGCGTGATCAGTGCATGATCAGCCGCGTGATCAGTGCATGATCAGCCGCGTGATCAGTGCATGATCAGCCCGTGATCAGTGCATGATCAGCCGTGATCAGTGTGCATGATCAGCACGTGATCAGTGCATGATCAGGTTCGTGATCAGTGCATGATCAGCCACGTGATCAGTGCATGATCAGCCGTGCGTGATCAGTGCATGATCAGTCACGTGATCAGTGCATGATCAGGCGCGTGATCAGTGCATGATCAGCCACGTGATCAGTGCATGATCAGCCGCGTGATCAGTGCATGATCAGCCGCGTGATCAGTGCATGATCAGCCGCGTGATCAGTGCATGATCAGCCGCGTGATCAGTGCATGATCAGCCACGTGATCAGTGCATGATCAGCCGCGTGATCAGTGCATGATCAGTCACGTGATCAGTGCATGATCAGCCCGTGATCAGTGCATGATCAGCCGCGTGATCAGTGCATGATCAGCCGTGTGTGATCAGTGATCAGTGCATGATCAGTCACGTGATCAGTGCATGATCAGCCACGTGATCAGTGCATGATCAATCGCGTGATCGGTGTATGATCAGCCGCGTGATCAGTGCATGATCAGCCGCGTGATCAGTGCATGATCAGCCATGATCAGGCGTGATCAGTGCATGATCAGCCGCGTGATCAGTGCATGATCAGTCACGTGATCAGTGCATGATCAGTCCGTGATCAGTGCATGATCAGCCACGTGATCAGTGCATGATCAGCCACGTGATCAGTGCATGATCAGCCGCGTGATCAGTGCATGATCAGCCGCGTGATCAGTGCATGATCAGCCGCGTGATCAGTGCATGATCAGCCACGTGATCAGTGCATGATCAGCCACGTGATCAGTGCATGATCAGCCCACGTGATCAGTGCATGATCGTCACGTGATCAGTGCATGATCAGCGTGATCAGTGCATGATCAGTCACGTGATCAGTGCATGATCAGTCACGTGATCAGTGCATGATCAGCCACGTGATCAGTGCATGATCAGCCCGTGATCAGTGCATGATCAGCCACGTGATCAGTGCATGATCAGCCACGTGATCAGTGCATGATCATCCGCCGTGATCAGTGCATGATCTCCGCGTGATCAGTGCATGATCAGGCACGTGATCAGTGCATGATCAGTCCGCGTGATCAGTGCATGATCAGCCCGTGATCAGTGCATGATCAGCCCGTGATCAGTGCATGATCAGCAGCGTGATCAGTGCATGATCAGCCACGTGATCGGTGTGCATGCGTGATCGCGTGCGTGATCAGTGCATGATCAGTCGCGTGATCAGTGCATGATCAGCGCGTGATCAGTGCATGATCATCCCACGTGATCAGTGCATGATCACGTCAGCCGTGATCAGTGCATGATCATCCGCGTGATCAGTGTTGGTGATCAGCCGTGATCAGTGCATGATCAGCCGCGTGATCAGTGCATGATCAGTTCGCGTGATCAGTGCATGATCAGCCACGTGATCAGTGCATGATCAGCCGCGTGATCAGTGCATGATCAGCCGCGTGATCAGTGCATGATCAGCCACGTGATCAGTACATGATCCCAGCCGCGTGATCAGTTCATGCAGTGTCGGCGGTCAGTGTATGATCGGCTTCGTAGTCAGTGCGCGGTAGCCCGTCATCAGTGCGCCCGATCAGCCACGTGATCAGTGCGCTGATCAGCCGGCGATCCAATTGCATGCGGAATCCGTGATCGGTGCCCGCGATCAGCTTCGCAGTAAGTGCGCGATCGGCCCACGCCAATCAGTACGATCCAGCCGCGTATTCCAGTGCATGCACAGTCTGTGATCAGTGTATGATCAGCCGCGTGATCGTGCATGATCAGCCCGCGTGATCAGTGCATGAGCAGTCACATGATCGGTGTCTGATCAACCGTGATCAGGCCATGGTCATGCGGATCAAAGTGAATGATCAGGCGTGTTCGAGTGGCTCCGGTAATGTGATCAGTGTATGATCAGACTGCGTGATGCCTGAACGGCCTCGTGATCGTTGTAAGATCGGCGAGTGATCAGTGCATGATCTAGCGTGGTTGGTGCATGATCAGTGCGTGAGTGCTTGCGCTGGTCCCGAGATCAGTATCATCGGCCGTCTTCATTACATGATCAGCCATGATCAGTGCGTAGTCAGGCCCGCCGAAGATGCATAATCAGTCACTTGATCGGTGTGATAGCCAGGTTAATAGCGCACATGATAAGCCACGTGATCAGTGCGTGATCAGCATCACGTGATCAGTACACGATCAGCCGCCTGTCAGGTATTCGTGTGCATGTGATGGTCCGCGTGATCAGTGCATGATCAGCCCGTGATCAGTGCGCATGATCAGCCACGTGATATGTGCATGATCGGGGAAGGTAGTGGGTGCATGATCAGCGTGTGATAAGTGCACGATCAGGCGTGATCAGTTATGATCAGGCGTGTGATCATTGCGTGATGAATCACATGATCAGTGCATGTCCTACGTGATCGGTGTATGTCAGCTTCGTGATCCGTGAATGGTCAGCCACTGATCAGTGCATGATCAGCCATGTGAACAGTGCAGTCGCGTGATCGAGTCATGATCAGTGCATCAGCCACGTGATCGGTGCATTGAGTCAGATCACTGTAATCAGTGCATCATCAACCACGTGATCATTGCATGTTCAGCCATGTGATCAGTGCATGCACAGTCAAGTGATCAGTGTATGATCAGCTGCATTGATCGGTGTATGGTCAGCCACGTTATCAGTGCATGATCATCCGCGTGAACAGTGCATGATCAGCCCACGTGATCAGTTCATAATCTCACGTGTTCCAGTGCATGATCAGCCACGTGATCAGTGCATGGTCAGCCGTGTGGTCTGTGCATGGCGTCAGCCGTCAGTCAAGTGATCGTCATATGATAGCAGGTGATCAGTGCATAATCAGCCCGCGTGATCAGTGCATGATCAGCCATGTGATCAGTGCATGTCTCTCCGTGATCAGTGAATGATCAGCCACGTGATCAGTTCAGCCGCGTGATCGGTGCATGATCAGCCAGGTGATCAGTGCATGATCAGCACGCGTGATCAGTGCATGATCAGCGGCGTGATCGGTGCATGATCAACGCGTGATCAGTGCATGATCAGCCGCGTGATCGGTGCATGATCAGCCCGTGATCAGTGCATGATCAGTCGTGATCAGTGCATGATCTCCCACGTGATCAGTGCATGGTCAGCCCGCGTGATCAGTGCATGATCAGCCCGTGATCAGTGCATGATCAGCCGCGTGATAAGTGCATGATCAGTCGCGTGATCAGTGCATGATCCGGCCGTGATCAGTGTATGATCAGCCGCGTGATCGGTGCATGATCAGCCACGTGATCAGTGCATGATCTCCCACGTGATCAGTGCATGATCAGCCCGTGATCAGTGCATGATCAGCCACGTGATCAGTGCATGATCAGCCACGTGATCAGTGCATGATCAGGCACGTGATCAGTGCATGATCAGCCCGTGATCAGTGCATGATCGTGATCAGTGCATGATCAGTCCCACGTGATCAGTGCATGATCAGTCGCGTGATCAGTGCATGATCAGCCACGTGATCAGTGCATGATCAGGCGCGTGATCAGTGCATGATCAGCCCGTGATCAGTGCATGATCAGCCGCGTGATCAGTGCATGATCAGTAGCGTGATCAGTGCATGATCAGTCGCGTGATCAGTGCATGATCAGTCACGTGATCAGTGCATGATCAGCCACGTGATCAGTGCATGATCAGCCCGCGTGATCAGTGCATGATCAGTGCCGTGATCAGTGCATGATCAATACGTGATCAGTGCATGATCAGCCCACGTGATCAGTGCGCTGATCAGCCCGTGATCGGTGCATGATCAGCCACGTGATCAGTGCATGATCAGCCGCGTGATCAGTGCATGATCAATCGCGTGATCAGTGCATGATCAGGCGCGTGATCAGTGCATGATCAGCCACGTGATCAGTGCATGATCAGCCGTGTGATCAGTGCGTGATCAGCCACGTGTCGCGTGATCAGTGCATGATCAGCCACGTGATCAGTGCATGATCAGCCGCGTGATCAGTGCATGATAGATCACGTGATCAGTGCATGATCAGCCACGTGATCAGTGCATGATCAGCCACGTGATCAGTGCATGATCATCCGTGATCAGTGCATGATCAACCGTGATCAGTGCATGATCAGCCGCGTGATCAGTGCATGATCAGCCGTGATCAGTGCATGATCAGCCCGTGATCAGTGCATGATCAGCCACGTGATCAGTGCATGATCAGCCACGTGATCAGTGCATGATCAGCACGTGATCGGTGCATGATCAGCCGCGTGATCAGTGCATGATCAGCCGCGTGATCAGTGCATGATCAGCCGTGATCAGTGCATGATCAGTCACGTGATCAGTGCATGATCAGTCACGTGATCAGTGCATGATCAGCCACGTGATCAGTGCATCAGTCACGTGATCCGTGATCAGTGCATGATCAGTCACGTGATCAGTGCATGATCAGTCACGTGATCAGTGCATGATCGTGCATCGTGATCAGTGCATGATCAGCCGCGTGATCAGTGCATGATCAGCCACGTGATCAGTGCATGATTTCCCACGTGATCAGTGCATGATCAGCCACGTGATCGGTGCCTGATCAGCCACGTGATCAGTGCATGATCAGCCACGTGATCAGTGCATGATCAGTCACGTGATCAGTGCATGATCAGTCACGTGATCAGTGCATGATCAGCCATGTGATCAGTGCATGTGATCAGCCGTGATCAGTGCATGATCAGCAACCGTGATCAGTGCATGATCAGGCGTGATCAGTGCATGATCAGCCACGTGATCAGTGCATGATCAGTCGCGTGATCAGTGCATGATCAGCCGCGTGATCAGTGCGTCATGATCAGTGGCACGTGATCAGTGCATGATCAGCCACGTGATCAGTGCATGATCAGGCGTGATCAGTGCATGATCAGCCACGTGATCAGTGCATGATCAGTCACGTGATCAGTGCATGATCAGCCGTGATCAGTGCATGATCAGCCGCGTGATCGTGCATGATCAGCGACCGTGATCAGTGTATGATCGGCACGTGATCAGTGCATGATCAGTCGCGTGATCAGTGCATGATCAGCCACGTGATCAGTGCATGATCAGCCCGCGTGATCAGTGCATGATCAGCCGCGTGATCAGTGCATGATCCAGCCGCGTGATCGGTGCATGATCAGCCACGTGATCAGTGCATGATCAGCCGCGTGATCGGTGCATGCACAGTTCGTGATCAGTGTATGATCAGCCGTGTCAGTGCATGGTCAGGCCGTGATCAGTCATTGAGCGCGTGATCAGTGTATGATCATCCGTGCGCGTGATCGTAAATGATCGAACCGTGATCAGTGCATAGACAGTCTCGTGATCAGTGCATGATCAGGCCACGTGATCGGTGCATGATCAGCCACGTGATCAGTGCATGATCTGGTGCGTGATCAGTGCGCGGTGTCCGTGATCGTGTGTATGATCAGCTTCGTGATCAGTGCGCGATCCTTGCGTGATCCCAGTGCATGATCAGGCGCGTGAA
>NW_027220259.1:0-23617 GCF_027580195.1 Bos mutus
GATACCTCGTGATCAGTTCATGTTTAGTCGCGTGATCTGTGCATGACAGGCGCGTAATCAGTGCATGATATCCACGTGATTGGTGAATTATAGCCAGCTGATCAGTTCATGATTAGTCACGTGATCTGTGCATGACCAGGCACGTGAACAGTGTATGATCTGCCACGTGATCAGTGCATTATAGCCACGTGATCAGGACATGATCAGCCACGTGATCAGTGCGTGAACAGTCACGTAATCAGTGCATGATGATGGGTGTATGGTCAGTCACGTGACAGGTACATGGTAGCTACATGATCATTGCATGATCAGCCACGTGAGTAGTGCATGATAGCCAAGTGATCAGTGCATGATCAATCACGTGATCAGTGTATGATCAGCCACGTGAACAGTGCATGCTCAGTCACGTGGTCAGGGCCTGCTGAGCTGCGTGATTACTGTCTGCTCATTTGCTTGACAATTGCCTGCTGAGCTGCACGATTCCTGCCTGTCATCTGCTTGACAACTGCCAGCTGAGCTGCATAATTCCTGCCTGCTCAATTGCTTGATTATTGCCAGCTGAGCAGCATGATTCCTCACAGCTGAGTTCCATGATTATAGCCTGCTGGCTGATTCCTGCCTACTCAGCTCTTTGTTCATTTCCTCCAGATGCACATGATCAGTGTGTGACACAAAACATCAATTACGTGATAGGTGCATGATCACTCAGGTGACCAGTACATGGTAGCTACATGATCATTGCATGATCAGCCACGTGAGCAGTGCATGATAGCCACGTGATCAGTGCATGATCAGTTTCGGGAGCAGAGTATGATCAGCCAATTTATCAGTGCATGATAGCCACGTGATCACTGCATGATCTGTCACATGATCAATGTATTATCATTCACGTGATCAGTGCATGAGCAGTCATGTGATCAGTGCATGATATAGACGTGATCAGTGCATGATCAGTCTCGTGATCAGTGTATGATCAACCACGTGATCAGTGCATGATAGCCAACTGTTCGTGTGGATGATCAGTCATGTGATCAGTGCGGTCAGTCGCGTGATCATTGCATGATCAGTCACGTGATCGTGTGTGATCAGCCACGTGATCAGTGCATGATATCCACGTGATCAGTGCAGGATAGCCGCGTGATCACTTCGTGATTAGTCACGTGATCTGTACAGTGCATGATCAGTCCGTGACTAGTACATCGTAGCTGCGTGATCATTGCATGATCAGCCACGTGAGCAGTGCATGTTAGCCACGTGATCAGTGCAGGATCAGTACGTGATCAGTGCATGATCGGTCGTGATCGAGACCAGTACATGGTTGCTGATCGTGATGCCACGTGATCAGTGCATGATGATCAGCCACGTGAGCAGAGCATGATAGCCACGTGATCAGTGCATTATCAGTCACGTGATCAGTGCATGATCAGTCACGTGAACAGTGTATGATCATTCGTGATCTGTGCATGATCAGTCACGTGACCAGTGTATGGTAACCGTGATCATTCCATGGCGAACCACGTGAGCAGTGCATGATAGCCACGTGATGTGTGCATGATGAGCCCACGTGAGCAGTGTATGATCAGCCACGTGATCAGTGCATGAGTGCCACGTGATCAGTGTGTGATATGTCAGTGCGTGACAGGTGTTTGATCAGCCACGTGAACAGTGCATGTTCAGCCACGTATTCAGTGCATGATCAGCCGCGTGATCAGTGCATGATCAGTTACGTGAGCAGTGTATGATCAGCCACGTGATCAGTGCATGGTCAGACACGTGAACAGTGTATGATCAGCCACGTGATCAGTGCATGATCAGTCACCTGATGGGTGTATGAACAGTCACGTGACCGGTACATGGTAGCTACATGATCATTGCATGATCAGCCACGTGAGTAGTGCATGATAGCCAAGTGATCAGTGCATGATCAGTCACATGATCAGTGCATGATCAGTCATGTGACCTGGACATGGTAGCTGCATGATCATTGCATGATCAGCCACGTGATCATTGCATGATCAGCCACGTGATCAGTGCATGATAGCCACGTGATCAGTGCGTGATTGTCACGTGATCAGTTCATGATCAGTCATGTGATACGTGTGTGATCAGCCATGTGATCAGTGCATGATATCAGTGCATGATAGCCACGTGATCAGTGCATGATATCCACGTGATCAGTGCATGATAGCCACGTGATCAGTGCATGAAAGCCACGTGATCAGTGCATGATCAGTCACGTGATACATGTGTGATAAGCCACATGATAAGTGCATGATGAGCCACGTGATCTGTGCAGGATCAATTACGTGATCAGTGCATGATCAGTCACATGACCCGTACATGGTTGCTACCTGATCATTGCATGATCAGCCACGTGAGCAGGGCATGATAGCCATGTGATCAGTACATGATCAGTCACGTGAACAGTGCATGATCATTTACATGATCTGTGCATGATGAATCACGTGACCAGTATATAGTAGCTACGTGATCATTGCATGACGAGCCACGTGAGCAGTGCATGATAGCCACGTGATGTGTGCATGATCAGTTACGTGAGCAGAGTATGATCAGCCACGTGATCAGTGCATGAGTGCCACGTGATCACTGCATGATCACTCACGTGACCGGTGTGTGATCAGCCACGTGAACACTGCATGTTCAGCCACGTGATCAGTGTGTGATAGCCACATAATCAGTGCATGATCACTTACGTGAGCAGTGTATGATCAGCCACGTGATCAGTGCATGGTGAGACACGAGAACACTGTATGATCAGCCACGTGATCAGTGCATGATATCCAAGTGATCAGTGCATGATCAATCACGTGATCAGTGTATGATCAGCCACGTGAACAGTGCATGCTCAGTCACGTGATCAGGGCCTGCTGAGCTGCGTGATTACTGTCTGCTCATCTGCTTGACAATTGCCAGCTGTGCTGCGTAATTCCTGCCTGCTCAGCTGCTTGCTTATTGCCAGCTGAGCAGCATGATTCCTCACAGCTGAGTTCCATGATTATTGCCTGCTGACTGTTTGATTCGTGCCTACTCAGCTCTTTGTTTATTGCCTCCAGAGGCACATGATCAGTGTATGATAGTACACATGATCAGCGCATGATCAGCACCATTAAGTAACGTGATCACTACATGATAGTCATGTGATCAGTCCATGCTCAGTCACGGTATCAGTACATGATCAGCCACGTGATCAGTGCATGATAGCCAAGTGATCATTGCATGATAGCCACGTGATCAGTGCATGATCAGCAGGGTGATCAGTGCATGATAGCTACGTGATCAGTTCATGATTAGTCACGTGATCTGTGCATGACCAGGCAGGTGATCAGTGTATGATCAGCCACGTGAATATTGCAGGATAGCCACGTGATCAGTGCATGATCAGTCACTGATGGGTGTATGATCAGTCACGTGACGGTACCGGTACATGGATCATTGCATGATCAGCCACGTCAGTAGTGCATGATCAGCCACGTGATCAGTGCATCATCAGCCCGTGATCAGTGCATGATCAGTCATGTGACCAGTACATGGTAGCTGCGTGATCATTGCATGATCAGCCACGTGAGGAGTGCATGATAGCCACGTGTTCAGTGCATGATCAGTCACGTGATCAGTGCATGATCAGCCACGTGATCAGTGCATGATCAGTCACGTGATCAGTGCATGATCAGTCTCGTGATCAGTGTATGATCAGCCACGTGAGCTGTGCGTGATCAGTCCTGCCTGATCAGTGCATGATCAGTGCGTGATCAGTGCATGATTCGTCGTTCAGTGCATGATCAGCCTGCTGTGATCAGTGCATGATCAGCTCTTTGTTCGTGCTGATCAGTCGCGTGATCAGTGCATGATAGCAAACGTGTTCAGTGCATGATCAGTCACGTGATCAGTGCATGATCAGTCCGTGATCAGTGCATGATCAGTCACGTGATCAGTGCATGATCAGCCACGTGATCAGTGCATGATAGCCACGTGATCATTGCATGTGCGTGATCAGTGCCTGATCAGCCAGGTGATCAGTGCATGATAGCTACGTGATCAGTTCATGATTAGTCACGTGATCTGTGCATGACCAGGCAGTGATCAGTGTATGATCAGCCACGTGAACAGTGCATGATAGCCACGTGATCAGTGCATGATCAGTCACCTGATGGGTGTATGATCAGTCACGTGACCGGTACATGGTAGCTACATGATCATTGCATGATCAGCCACGTAAGTAGTGCATGATAGCCAAGTGATCAGAGCATGATCAGTCACATGATCAGTGCAGGATCAGTCATGTGACCAGGACATGGTAGCTGCGTGATCATTGCATAATCAGCCACGTGATCAGTGCATGATCAGCCACGTGATCAGTGCATGATCAGACACGTCATCAGTGCATGATCAATCTCATGATCAGTGCATGATCAATTACGTGATCAGTGCATGATCAGTCACGTGATGAATACATGGGAGCTACGTGATCATTGCATGATCAGCAACGTTATCAGTGCATGATCAGTCACGTGTACAGTGCATGATATGTCACCTCATCAGTGCATGATCAATTATGTTATCAGTGCATGATCAATCACGTGACCAGTACATGGTAGCTATGTGATCATTGCATGATCAGCCACGTGAGCAGTGCATGATAGCCACGTGATTAGTGCATGATCAGTATCGGGAGCAGAGTATGATCAGCCACTTGATCAGTGCATGATAGCAACGTGATCACTGCATGATTTGTCACATGATCAGTGTATGATCATCCACGTGATCAGTGCATGGGCAGTCATGTGATCAGTGCATGATATAGACGTGATCAGTGCATGATCAGTCTCGTGATCAGTGCATGATATCCACGTGATCAGTGCATGATCAGTCAACTGATGGGTGTATGTTCAGTCACGTGACAGGTACATGGTAGCTACATGATCATTGCATGATCAGCCACGTGAGTAGTGCATGATAGCCAAGTGATCAGTGCATGATCAGTCACGTGATCAGTGCATGATAGCCACGTGATCATTGCATGATAGCCGCGTGATCAGTGCATGATCAGTCACGTGATACGTGTGTGATCAGCCACATGATCAGTGCATGATAGCCACGTGATCACTTCATGAGAAGTCACGTGATCTCTGCATGACCAGGCACGTGATCAGTGTATGATCAGCCATGTGATCAGTGCTTGATAGCCACGTGATTAGTGCATGATCAATTACGTTACCATTGCATGATCAGTCACGTGACCAGTGCATGTTAGCAACTTGATCATTGCAGGATCAGCCACGTGAGCACTGCATGATAGACACATGATCAGTGCATGATCAGCTACATGAGCAGTGTATGATCAGCCACGTGATCAGTGCATGATCAGACACGTGAACAATGTATGATCAGCCACGTGATCAGTGCATGATACCTACGTGATCAGTTCATGATTAGTCACGTGATCTGTGCATGACAGGCACGTAATCAGTGCAAGATATCCACGTGATCAGTGAATTATAGCCACCTGATCAGTTCATGATTAGTCACGTGATCTGTGCATGATCAGCCACGTCATCAGTGCATGATCAGTCAGGTGAACAGTGCATGATCAGTCACGTGATCAGTGTATGATCAGCCACGTGATCAGTGCATGATCAGCCACATGATCAGTGCATGATCAATTACGTGATCAGTGCATGATCAGTCACGTGACCAGTAAATGTGAGCTACGTGATCATTGCATGTTCAGCCACGTGAGCCGTGCATGATAGCCATGAGATCAGTGCATGATCAGTCATGTGATCAGTGCATGATCAGTCACGTGAACAGTGCATGATAAGTCACCTGATCAGTGCATGATCAATTACGTGATCAGTGCATGATCAGTTTCAGGAGCAGAGTATGATCAGCCACTTGATCAGTGAATGATAGCAACGTGATCACTGCATGATTTGTCACATGATCAGTGTATGTTCATCCACGTGATCAGTGCATGGGCAGTCATGTGATCAGTGCATGATATAGACGTGAACAGTGCATGATCAGTCTCGTGATCAGTGCATGATAGCCACGTGATCAGTGCATGATCAGTCACCTGATGGGTGTATGGTCAGTCACGTGACCGGTACATCGTAGCTACATGATCATTGCATGAACAGCCACGTGTGTAGTGCATGATAGCCAAGTGATCAGGGCATGATCAGTCACGTGATCAGTGCATGATCAGTCATGTTGTACGTGTGTGATCAGCCACGTGATCAGTGCATGATATCAGTGCATGATAGCCACGTGATCAGTGCATGATATCCACGTGATCAGTGCATGATAGCCACGTGATCAGTGCATGATCAGTTTCATGAGCAGTGTATGATCAGCCACCTGATCAGTGCATGGTCAGACACGTGAACACTGTATGATCAGCCACGTGATCAGTGCATGATCAATCACGTGATCAGTGTATGATCAGCCACGTGAACACTGCATGCTCAGTCACGTGGTCAGGGCCTGCTGAGCTGCGTGATTACTGTCTGCTCATTTGCTTGACAATTGCCAGCTGAGCTGCACGATTCCTGCCGGTCATCTGCTTGACAACTGCCAGCTGAGCTTCATAATTCCTGCCTGCTCAGCTGCTTGATTATTGCCAGCTGAGCAGCATGATTCCTCACAGCTGAGTTCCATGATTATAGCCTGCTGGCTGATTCCTGCCTACTCAGCTCTTTGTTCATTGCCTCCAGATGCACATGATCAGTGTGTGACACCAAACATCAATTACGTGATAGGTGCATGATCACTCAGGTGACCAGTACATGGTAGCTACGTGATCATTGCATGATCAGCCACGTGAGCAGTGCATGATAGCCACGTGATCAGTGCATGATCAGTTTCGGGAGCAGAGTATGATCAGCCAATTGATCAGTGCATGATAGCCACATGATCACTGCATGATCTGTCACATGATCAATGTATGATCATCCACGTGATCAGTGCATGGGCAGTCATGTGATCAGTGCATGATATAGAAGTGATCAGTGCATGATCAGTCTCGTGATCAGTGTATGATCAACCACGTGATCAGTGCACGATAGCCAGGTAATGAGTGCATGATAGCCAGATGATCAGTGCATTATCATTCACGTGATCAGTGTATGATCAGCCAAGTAATCAGTGCATGATAGCCAACTGTTCAGTGGATGATCAGTCACGTGATCAGTGCATGATCAGTCACGTGATACGTGTGTGATCAGCCACGGGATCAGTGCATGATATCCACGTGATCAGTGCAGGATAGCCACGTGATCACTTTCTGATTAGTCACGTGATCTGTACATGATCAGTCATGTGACTAGTACATCGTAGCTGCGTGATCATTGCATGATCAGCCACGTGAGCAGTGCATGATAGCCACGTGATCAGTGCATGATCAGTCACGTGATCAGTGTATGATCAACCACGTGATCAGTGCATGATGAGCCACGTGATCAGTGCATGATCAGCCACGTGATCAGTGCGTGATGAGCCACGTGATCAGTGCATGATCAATCACGTGATCAGTGTATGATCAGCCACGTGAACAGTGCATGCTCAGTCACGTGATCACGGCCTGCTGAGCTGCGTGATTACTGTCTGCTCATCTGCTTGACAATTGCCAGCTGAGCTGCACGATTCCTGCCTGTCATCTGCTTGACAATTGCCAGCTGTGCTGCGTAATTCCTGCCTGCTCAGCTGCTTGATTGTGCCAGCTGCTGAACATGATTCCTCACAGCTGAGTTCCATGATTGTGCCTGCTGACTGTTTGATTCGTGCCTACTCAGCTCTTTGTTTATTACCTCCAGAGGCACATGATCAGTGTATGATACCAAACATGATCAGCGCATGATCACCACCATTAAGTCGCGTGATCACTGACGTGCGATAGTCATGTGATCAGTCCATGCTCAGTCACGGTATCAGTGCATGATCAGCCAAGTGATTAGTGCATGATAGCCACGTGATCATTGGATGATAGCCACGTGATCAGTGCATGATCAGCCAGGTGATCAGTGCATGATAGCTACGTGATCAGTTCATGATTAGTCACGTGAACTGTGCATGACCAGGCAGGTGATCAGTGTATGATCAGCCACGTGAATAGTGCATGATAGCCACGTGATCAGTGCATGATCAGTCACCTGATGGGTGTATGATCAGTCACGTGACCGGTACATGGTAGCTACAAGATCATTGCATGATCAGCCACGTAAGTAGTGCATGATAGCCACGTGATCAGTGCATGATCAGTATTGGGAGCAGAGTATGATCAGCCACTTGATCTGTGCATGAGAGCAATGTGATCACTGCATGATTTGTCACATGATCAGTGTATGATCATCCACGTGATCAGTGCATGGGCAGTCATGTGATCAGTGCATGATATAGACATGATCAGTGCATGATCAGTCTCGTGATCAGTGCATGACATCCACGTGATCAGTGCATGATCAGTCACCTGATGGGTGTATGGTCAGTCACGTGACCGGTACAGGGTAGCTACATGATCATTGCATGATCAGCCACGTGAGTAGTGCATGATAGCCAAGTGATCAGTGCATGATCAGTCACGTGATCAGTGCATGATAGCCACGTGATCATTGCATGATAGCCACGTGATCAGTGCATGATCAGTCACGTGATACGTGTGTGATCAGCCACATGATCAGTGCATGATATCCAGGTGATCAGTGCATGATAGCCACGTGATCACTTCATGAGTAGTCACGTGATCTCTGCATGACCAGGCACGTGATCAGTGTATGATCAGCCATGTGATCAGTGCATGATAGCCACGTGATCAGTGCATGGTCAATTATGTTACCATTGCATGATCAGTCACGTGACCAGTGCATGTTAGCAACTTGATCATTGCAGGATCAGCCATGTGAGCACTGCATGATAGACATGTGATCAGTGCATGATCAGCTACATGAGCAGTGTATGATCAGCCACGTGATCAGTGCATGATCAGACACGTGAACAATGTATGATCAGCCACGTGATCAGTGCATGATACCTACGTGATCAGTTCATGTTTAGTCACGTGATCTGTGCATGACAGGCACGTAATCAGTGCATGATATCCACGTGATTAGTGAATTATAGCCAGCTGATCAGTTCATGATTAGTCACGTGATCTGTGCATGACCAGGCACGTGAACAGTGTATGATCTGCCACGTGATCAGTGCATTATAGCCACGTGATCAGGACATGATCAGCCACGTGATCAGTGCGTGAACAGTCACGTAATCAGTGCATGATGATGGGTGTATGGTCAGTCACGTGACAGGTACATGGTAGCTACATGATCATTGCATGATCAGCCACGTGAGTAGTGCATGATAGCCAAGTGATCAGTGCATGATCAATCACGTGATCAGTGTATGATCAGCCACGTGAACAGTGCATGCTCAGTCACGTGGTCAGGGCCTGCTGAGCTGCGTGATTACTGTCTGCTCATTTGCTTGACAATTGCCTGCTGAGCTGCACGATTCCTGCCTGTCATCTGCTTGACAACTGCCAGCTGAGCTGCATAATTCCTGCCTGCTCAATTGCTTGATTATTGCCAGCTGAGCAGCATGATTCCTCACAGCTGAGTTCCATGATTATAGCCTGCTGGCTGATTCCTGCCTACTCAGCTCTTTGTTCATTTCCTCCAGATGCACATGATCAGTGTGTGACACAAAACATCAATTACGTGATAGGTGCATGATCACTCAGGTGACCAGTACATGGTAGCTACATGATCATTGCATGATCAGCCACGTGAGCAGTGCATGATAGCCACGTGATCAGTGCATGATCAGTTTCGGGAGCAGAGTATGATCAGCCAATTTATCAGTGCATGATAGCCACGTGATCACTGCATGATCTGTCACATGATCAATGTATTATCATTCACGTGATCAGTGCATGAGCAGTCATGTGATCAGTGCATGATATAGACGTGATCAGTGCATGATCAGTCTCGTGATCAGTGTATGATCAACCACGTGATCAGTGCATGATAGCCAACTGTTCAGTGGATGATCAGTCATGTGATCAGTGCACGGTCAGTCACGTGATCATTGCATGATCAGTCACGTGATACGTGTGTGATCAGCCACGTGATCAGTGCATGATATCCACGTGATCAGTGCAGGATAGCCACGTGATCACTTCCTGATTAGTCACGTGATCTGTACATGATCAGTCATGTGACTAGTACATCGTAGCTGCGTGATCATTGCATGATCAGCCACGTGAGCAGTGCATGTTAGCCACGTGATCAGTGCAGGATCAATTACGTGATCAGTGCATGATCGGTCACGAGACCAGTACATGGTTGCTACGTGATCGTTGCATGATCAGCCACGTGAGCAGAGCATGATAGCCACGTGATCAGTGCATTATCAGTCACGTGATCAGTACATGATCAGTCACGTGAACAGTGTATGATCATTTACGTGATCTGTGCATGATCAGTCACGTGACCAGTGTATGGTAGCTTCGTGATCATTCCATGACGAACCACGTGAGCAGTGCATGATAGCCACGTGATGTGTGCATGATGAGTTACGTGAGCAGAGTATGATCAGCCACGTGATCAGTGCATGAGTGCCACGTGATCAGTGTGTGATATGTCACGTGACAGGTGTTTGATCAGCCACGTGAACAGTGCATGTTCAGCCACGTATTCAGTGCATGATAGCAACGTGATCAGTGCATGATCAGTTACGTGAGCAGTGTATGATCAGCCACGTGATCAGTGCATGGTCAGACACGTGAACAGTGTATGATCAGCCACGTGATCAGTGCATGATCAGTCACCTGATGGGTGTATGAACAGTCATGATCAGCCACGTGATCAGTGCATTTTCAGCCCGTGATCTAGTGCATGATCAGTCACGTGATCAGTGCATGATCAGCCACGTGATCGGTGCGATCAGCCGCGTGATCAGTGCGCGATCAGTCACGTGATCGGTGCATGATCAGTTCATGACGTGAGTCATGTGCGTGATAAGTGCATGTGACCAGCGCGTGATCAGTTCGCCTGATCACGGCACCCTGATCGGTGCATGATCTCCGCGTGATCAGTGCATGAACAACGCGTGATCAGTGCATGATCAGCCACGTGATCGGTGCATGTTAAACCACGTGATCAGTGCATGTCAGTCACGTGGTCAGTGCATGATCCCAGTGTCATGATCAGTGTATAATCAGCCCATGTGATCAGTGCATGATCAGCCGCGTGACCCCTGTGCATGATCTCCCACGTGTCAGTGCATGATCAGCCACGTGATCAGTGTGCATGATCAGCCAGGTGTTCAGTGCGATCCGTCACGTGACCGGTGCATGATCTCCGAAGTGATCGGTGCATGATCAGCCACGTGATCAGTGCATGATCAGCCGTGATCAGTGCATGATCAGCCATCACGTGATCAGTGCATGATCAGTCACGTGATCAGTGCATGATCAGCCACGTGATCAGTGCGCGATTCCCACGTGATCAGTGCATGCCAGGTCACGTGATCGGTGTATGATCAGCTTCGTGATCAGTGCATGATCAGCCACGTGATCAGTGCATGATCAGGCGCGTGATCAGTGCATGATCGGCTTCGTGATCAGTGTATGATAATCGGTGATCAGTGCATGATCAGGCACGTGGTCAGTGCATGATCAGTCGCGTGATCAGTGCATGATCAGGTCACGTGCCGTACGCTCAGCCAGGTGATCAGCGCATGATCAGCCACGTGCGGTGCATGATCACCCGTGATCAGTGCATGATCAGCGCCGTGATCGGTGAATGATCGCCACGTGATCAGTGCATGATCATCTGATCAGTGCATGATCAGTGCATGATCGGTCCGTGATCAGTGCATGATCGATCCCGCGTGTCAGTGCATGATCAGGCACGTGATCAGTGCATGATCAGCCACGTGATCAGTGCATGTTCAGTTACGTGATCAGTGCATGCTCAGTCACGTGATCAGTGCATGATCAGGCTGTGATCAGTGCATGATCCAGCAACATGTGATTGGTGCATGATCTGTCACGTGATCAGTGCATGAGTCAGCCACGTGATCAGTGCGTGATCAGTCCCGTGATCAGTGCATGCATCAGTCACGTGATCAGTGTATGATCCAGCCACGTGATCAGTGCATGATCAGGCCACGTGATCGGTGCATGATCAGTCCCGTGATCAGTACATGATAGCCAGGTGATCATTGCATGATCAGCCACGTGATCAGTGCGTGATCAGCCACGTGATCAGTGCATGCAGCCACGTGATCAGTGCATGATCAGCTTCGTGATCAGTGTATAATGCCGTGATCAGTGCGTGCGATCAGCCCGCGTGATGGTGCATGATCAGTGCGTGATCGTGCATGATCAACCACGTGATCAGTGCATGATCCCAGCTGCGTGATCAGTTCTTTTTCAGCCCACGTGATCGGTGCATGTCCCAGTCACGTGATCGGTGTATGATCAGCCCGTGATCAGTGCGTGATCAGCCACGTGACCCAAATCAGTACATGTTCAGGCGGCTGATCGGTGCATGATCAGTCACGTGATAAGTGCATGATCAGGCACGTGATCAGTTCATGATCAGCCACGTGATCGGTGCATGATCCCAGCCGCGGGATCAGTGCATGTTCAGCCAGGTGATCAGTGCACGATCCAGTCACGTGATCGGTGCATGATCCCAGTCATGTGATGGCGATCACCATGATCAGTGCTTATGATCAGCGTGAGCCGTGGATGATCCAGGCACGTGATCAGTTCATGATCGTCCGTGTCAGTGCATGATCAGTCACGTGATCCGTGTATGATCAGCCACGTGATCAGTTCATGATCCGAATGCGTGATCAGTGATTAGATCGCCGTGAACAGTACATGATGGGCAGGTATCACTGCGCCAGGAGCCATGTGATCAGTGCATGATCAGCTACGTGATCAGTTCGTGATCAGCTACGTAATCCCGTGCATGTGCAGTGTCATGACCAGTGTGATCAGGCCGCGTGATCGGTGCATGATCAGCCCGCGTAATCAGTGTATGATCTCCCGCGTGATCAGTGCATGAGTCAGCCCGCGTGATCAGTGCCTGATAGGCCGCGTGATCATTGCATTTTCAGCCCACGTGATCAGTGCATTATCAGCCATGTGATCAGTGTATGAAGATCAGCCAGTAATTCCCAGTCCGATCATTATGATCAGTCCCGTACTCAGTGTATGATCATAGCGTGATCAGTGTGATCCCAGGCACGTGATCTGTGTATGATCAGCCATGTGATCAGTGCATTTTCCAGCCACGTGATCAGTGCATACACATTCACCTGATCAATGTATGATCAACCCTGTGGTCAGTGCATGGTCAGGCGCGTGATGATGTGTGATCAGCCCGCGTGATAAGTGCATGATCAGGCGCGTGATAGTGCATGATCAGTCACGTGATAGTGTATGATCAGTCAGGTGATCGGCGCGTGATCAGCCACGTGATCGGTGCATGATAATACGTGACGGTGCATGATCAGTCACGTGATCAGTTCATGATCAGCCGCGTGATAACTGCATGATCAGCAATGTGATCAGTGCATGATCGATCATTGATCAGTGCATGATCAGCCCGCGTAATCAGTGCATGTGCAGCCCGTGATCAGTGTATGATCAGTCGCGTGATCGGTGTGTGATCAGCCACGTGACCAACTGCATGTTCAGCCACATGAAGGTGCCTACGTGATCAGTACTGTGATCGCGTGCATGCACAGTGCAGTCCGTGTTCAGTGTATGATCAGGCCGTGATCAGTGCCTGGTCACCGTGATCGGTGCATGTTCAGGCGTAGGAAGTGCATGATCAACCGCGTGATCGGTGCATGCACAGCAAGGTGTTCAGTGCATGATCTGCCAGGTGATCAGTGCCTGATCAGCCCACGTGATCAGTGCATGCACAGTCACGTGGTCAGTGCATGATCAACCGTGATCGGTGCATGATTAAGGTGATCAGTACATGATCAGCCAGGTGAGTCAGTGCATGATCAGCCACGTGATCAGTGCATGTGCAGTCTGGTGATCAGTGTATGATCAGGCCGTGATCAGTGCATGATCAGCCAGGTGATCAGTGCATGATCAGCCTTGTGATCCAGTGCATGCACAGTCCGTGATCGTGCGTTAGTCAGTGCCGTGATTAGTTCATGATCAACAGGCATGTGATCAGTGCATGATCAGCCAGGTGATCAGTGCATGATCAGCCACATGAACAGTGCAAGATCGGCCAAGTGATCAGTGCATGATCAGTCACGTAATTGGTTCGTTATCATCAGCTTTGTGATCAGTGTATGATGAGCCAGGTATTAAGTGCATGATCAGCCACAGTGATCAGTTCATGATCAGGCGTGATCGGTGCATGCACAGTCACATGATCAGTGTATGATCAGCTTTGTGATCAGTGCATGATACCCACGTGATAAGTGCATGATCGGTCGTGATCAGTTCACATGATCGCCACAGGATCGTGCATGATAGTCACGTGATCAGTGTATGGTCGCCACGTGATCAGTGCGCGGTCAGCCACGTGGCCCTTATGCTCAGCCCGTGATCAGTGCATGCACAGCCATGTGATCAGTGGCGGTAGCCATGTGATCAGTGCATGGTCAGCCACGTGATCAGTTCATGGTCAGCCCGTGATGACTGCACATGATCAGTCACGTGATCAGTGCATGATCAGCTTCGTGATCAGTGCATGGTCAGCCACATGATCAGTTCATTATTCAGGCAGGTGATCGGTGCAGGATCCAGTCACGTGATCCAGTGCATGATCAGGCGCGTGATCAGTTCATGATCAGTCCGTGATAAGTGCATGCACAGTCACGTGTTCAGTGTATATTCAGTCACGTGTCAGTGTATATTCGGCCACGTGATCAGTGCATGTTGAGCCGCGTGATCGTGCATGTTCAGTCACGTGATCAGTGCATGCACAGCCCATTGATCGTGCATGGTCAGCCACATGATCAGTTCCGTTATCAGCTTGGTATTGGCTGGGATCAGCCACGTGAGTCAGTTCATGATGGCGCGTGATGACTGCAGGATCAGTCACGTGATAAGTGAATGATCAGGCCGGGATCAGTGCATGATCAGTCGCGTGATCGGTATGATCAGCGTGATCAGTGTATGATCGGCTTCGTGATCCAGTGCGAATCAGCCCGGGATCAGTGCATGCGGTCTCGTGATCGGTGCATGATCAGGCATGTGATAAGTGCGTGGTCAGCCACGTGATCAGTGCATGATCAACCTTGTGATCATGCATGCTGTCCGCGTGATCAGTGCATGATCAGCCACCTCATCAGCTCATGATCAGCCACGTGATCAGTACATGCCCAGTCACGTGATCAGTGTGATTCCCCAGTCAGACAGTGCAAGATCAGCCGTGATCGGTGCATGATCGATCGCGTAATCAGTGTATGATCGGCTTCGTGACCAGTGCATGATGAGCCGCGTGATCAGTGCATGATCAGCACGTGAGCCCCTGCATGATCAGCCGTGATCGGTGCATGTGAGCCACGTGATCACTGTATGATAGCCATGTGATCAGTGCATGGTCTTACGTGATCAGTTCATTATCAGGCAGGTGATGACTGCGCGATCGATCACGTGATCAGTGCATGATCAGCCACGTAAATAAGTGCATGCACAGTCGTGTTCAGTGTATATTCGGCGCGTGATCAGTACGCAGTGAGCCCGTGATCGTTGCATGTTCAGCCCGCGTGATCAGTGCATGATCAGTCGCGTGATCCCAGTTCGCGGTGTACGTGATTCAGTGCATGATCAGCCATGATCAGTTCATTATCAGGCAGGTGATCAGTGCAGGATCAACCGCGTGATAAGTGCATGATCAGGCATGTGTTCATTGCATAATCAGCCACGTAATCAGTGCATGATCAGCCATGTATTCGGTGCATGCACAGTCATGTGATCAGTGTGGGATCAGCTTCGTGATCAGTGAATGATCAGCCGCGTGTTCGGTGCATGATCAGTAATGTGATCAGTGCATGATCAGACCGTGATCGTGCGCGATCAGCCTGGTGATCAGTGCATGCACCCAGTCCGCGTGACCAGTGCAGGATCAGTCACGTGATCGGTGCGCGATCAGTACGTGATCAGTGCATGATCAGGCGTGAGTCATGTTCGGTCGCGTGGTCGGTGCATGATCAGTCGCGTGATCAGTTCATGATCAGGCGTGATGAGTGCATGATCGGTCAAGTGATCAGTTCTTGATCGAAGCGTCAATGTGATCAGTCACATGATCAGAGTATGATCAGCCGTGATCCCAGTGCATGATCGATCCGTGATCAGTGCTGATGAGCCGCGTGATCAGTGCATGATAGCCATGTGATCGGTGCATGATCAGCCCGCGTGATCAGTGCATGATCAGCCGTGATCAGTGCATGATCAGTCACGTGATCAGTGCATGATCAGTCGCGTGATCAGTGCATGATCAGCCACGTGATCAGTGCATGATCAGCCACGTGATCAGTGCATGATCAGTCCGCGTGATCAGTGCATGATCAGCCCCGTGATCAGTGCATGATCAGCCACGTGATCAGTGCATGATCAGTCACGTGATCAGTGCATGATCAGCCACGTGATCAGTGCATGATCAGCCTGCGTGATCAGTGCATGATCAGCCACGTGATCAGTGCATGATCAGCCACGTGATCAGTGCATGATCAGTCACGTGATCAGTGCATGATCAGCCATGCGTGATCAGTGCATGATCAGCCCGTGATCAGTGCATGATCAGCCGCGTGATCAGTGCATGATCAGTCGCGTGATCAGTGCATGATCAGCCCGTGATCAGTCAGTGATCAGTCAGCCACGTGATCAGTGCATGATCAGCCACGTGATCAGTGCATGATCAGCCACGTGATCAGTGCATGATCAGCCGCGTGATCAGTGCATGATCAGTCGCGTGATCAGTGCATGATCAGCCACGTGATCAGTGCATGATCAGCCGCGTGATCAGTGCATGATCACGTGATCCACGTGATCAGTGATCATGATGATCAGCACGTGATCAGTGCATGATCAGCCACGTGATCAGTGCATGATCATCAGCCACGTGATCAGTGCATGATCAGTCCGTGATCAGTGCATGATCAGTCACGTGATCAGTGCATGATCAGCCACGTGATCAGTGCATGATCAGCCACGTGATCAGTGCATGATCAGCCACGTGATCAGTGCATGATCAGTCACGTGATCAGTGCATGATCAGTGATCGTGTCACGTGATCAGTGCATGATCAGCCGCGTGATCAGTGCATGATCAGCCGCGTGATCAGTGCATGATCAGCCACGTGATCAGTGCATGATCAGTCCGTGATCAGTGCATGATCAGTCCCACGTGATCAGTGCATGATCAGTGCGTGATCAGTGCATGATCAGCCACGTGATCAGTGCATGATCAGTCACGTGATCAGTGCATGATCAGCCGCGTGATCAGTGCATGATCAGCCACGTGATCAGTGCATGATCAGCCACGTGATCAGTGCATGATCAGCCACGTGATCAGTGCATGATCAGCCACGTGATCGTGCATGATCATCGTGATCAGTGCATGATCAGCCCACGTGATCAGTGCATGATCAGCCGCGTGATCAGTGCATGATCAGCCACGTGATCAGTGCATGATCAGCCCGCGTGATCAGTGCATGATCAGCCACGTGATCAGTGCATGATCAGCCACGTGATCAGTGCATGATCAGCCACGTGATCAGTGCATGATCAGTCACGTGATCAGTGCATGATCAGCCCCGTGATCAGTGCATGATCAGCCGCGTGATCAGTGCATGATCAGCCACGTGATCAGTGCATGATCAGTCAGTGCGTGATCAGTGCATGATCAGTCACGTGATCATCAGTGTGATCATCGCGTGATCAGTGCGTGATCAGTGCATGATCAGTGCATGCGCCACGTGATCAGTGCATGATCAGCCGCGTGATCAGTGCATGATCAGTCACGTGATCAGTGCATGATCAGCCGCGTGATCAGTGCATGATCAGCCACGTGATCAGTGCATGATCAGCCGCGTGATCAGTGCATGATCCGTGATCAGTGCATGATCCCCACGTGATCAGTGCATGATCAGGTCACGTGATCAGTGCATGATCAGCCGCGTGATCAGTGCATGATCAGCCGCGTGATCAGTGCATGATCAGCCACGTGATCAGTGCATGATCAGCCGCGTGATCAGTGCATGATCAGTCGCGTGATCAGTGCATGATCAGCCGCGTGATCAGTGCATGATCAGCGTGATCCGCGTGATCAGTGCATGATCAGCCACGTGATCAGTGCATGATCAGCCACGTGATCAGTGCATGATCAGCCACGTGATCAGTGCATGATCAGTCAGCCACGTGATCAGTGCATGATCAGCCACGTGATCAGTGCATGATCAGCCGCGTGATCAGTGCATGATCAGCCACGTGATCAGTGCATGATCAGCCACGTGATCGTGTGCATGATCAGCCGCGTGATCAGTGCATGATCAGCCGCGTGATCAGTGCATGATCAGCCACGTGATCAGTGCATGATCAGCCCGCGTGATCAGTGCATGATCAGCCGCGTGATCAGTGCATGATCAGTCCGTGATCAGTGCATGATCAGCCACGTGATCAGTGCATGATCATCACGTGATCAGTGCATGATCAGTGCGTGATCAGTGCATGATCAGTGCGTGATCAGTGCATGATCAGCCACGTGATCAGTGCATGATCAGCCCGCGTGATCAGTGTGCATGATCAGCCACGTGATCAGTGCATGATCATCCCGCGTGATCAGTGCATGATCAGCCCGCGTGATCAGTGCATGATCAGCCACGTGATCAGTGCATGATCAGCCGCGTGATCAGTGCATGATCAGCCACGTGATCAGTGCATGATCAGCCACGTGATCAGTGCATGATCAGCCACGTGATCAGTGCATGATCAGCCACGTGATCAGTGCATGATCAGTGATCGTGATCAGTGCATGATCAGTCACGTGATCAGTGCATGATCAGCCACGTGATCAGTGCATGATCAGCCACGTGATCAGTGCATGATCAGCCACGTGATCAGTGCATGATCAGCCCGTGATCAGTGCATGATCAGCCGCGTGATCAGTGCATGATCAGCCACGTGATCAGTGCATGATCAGTGCGTGATCAGTGCATGATCAGCCGCGTGATCAGTGCATGATCAGCCACGTGATCAGTGCATGATCAGCCCACGTGATCAGTGCATGATCAGCCACGTGATCAGTGCATGATCAGCCACGTGATCAGTGCATGATCAGCATCAGCCACGTGATCAGTGCATGATCAGCCGCGTGATCAGTGCATGATCAGCCACGTGATCAGTGCATGATCAGCTCGCGTGATCAGTGCATGATCAGTCGCGTGATCAGTGCATGATCAGCCACGTGATCAGTGCATGATCAGCCTGCGTGATCAGTGCATGATCAGCCACGTGATCAGTGCATGATCAGCCGCGTGATCAGTGCATGATCAGCCGCGTGATCGTGATCAGTGCATCAGTGCATGTCAGCCACGTGATCAGTGCATGATCAGCGCGTGATCAGTGCATGATCGTGTCAGCGTGATCAGTGCATGATCAGCCACGTGATCAGTGCATGATCAGCCACGTGATCAGTGCATGATCAGCCACGTGATCAGTGCATGATCAGTCACGTGATCAGTGCATGATCAGCCACGTGATCAGTGCATGATCAGCCACGTGATCAGTGCATGATCAGTCACGTGATCAGTGCATGATCAGTCACGTGATCAGTGCATGATCAGTCACGTGATCAGTGCATGATCAGCCACGTGATCAGTGCATGATCAGCCACGTGATCAGTGCATGATCAGCCGCGTGATCAGTGCATGATCAGCCCGTGAT
Organism: Bos mutus; assembly: GCF_027580195.1. Taxonomy (NCBI): domain Eukaryota; kingdom Metazoa; phylum Chordata; class Mammalia; order Artiodactyla; family Bovidae; genus Bos; species Bos mutus. The sequence goes on from NW_027220259.1 coordinate 19,945, forward strand.
CAGTGCATGATCAGCCACGTGATCAGTGCATGATCAGCCGCGTGATCAGTGCATGATCAGTCGCGTGATCAGTGCATGATCAGCCACGTGATCAGTGCATGATCAGCCACGTGATCAGTGCATGATCAGCCACGTGATCAGTGCATGATCAGTCACGTGATCAGTGCATGATCAGCCCGTGATCAGTGCATGATCAGCCACGTGATCAGTGCATGATCAGCCGCGTGATCAGTGCATGATCAGCCACGTGATCAGTGCATGATCAGTCACGTGATCAGTGCATGATCAGCCACGTGATCAGTGCATGATCAGCCACGTGATCAGTGCATGATCAGTCCGCGTGATCAGTGCATGATCAGCCACGTGATCAGTGCATGATCAGCCACGTGATCAGTGCATGATCAGCCGCGTGATCAGTGCATGATCAGTCACGTGATCAGTGCATGATCAGCCACGTGATCAGTGCATGATCAGCCCCGTGATCAGTGCATGATCAGTCACGTGATCAGTGCATGATCAGCCACGTGATCAGTGCATGATCAGCCGCGTGATCAGTGCATGATCAGTGCGTGATCAGTGCATGATCAGTCACGTGATCAGTGCATGATCAGCCGCGTGATCAGTGCATGATCAGCCACGTGATCAGTGCATGATCAGCCACGTGATCAGTGCATGATCAGTCGCGTGATCAGTGCATGATCAGTCGCGTGATCAGTGCATGATCAGCCGCGTGATCAGTGCATGATCAGCCACGTGATCAGTGCATGATCAGCCACGTGATCAGTGCATGATCAGTCGCGTGATCAGTGTGCATGATCAGTGTGATGAGTGCATGAGTAGCGTGATCAGTGCATGATCAGCCACGTGATCAGTGCATGATCAATTCGTGATCAGTGCATGATCAGTCACGTGATCAGTGCATGATCAGCCACGTGATCAGTGCATGATCAGCCACGTGATCAGTGCATGATCAGCCGCGTGATCAGTGCATGATCAGCCACGTGATCAGTGCATGATCAGTCACGTGATCAGTGCATGATCAGCCGCGTGATCAGTGCATGATCAGCCACGTGATCAGTGCATGTCAGTGATCGTGCGTGATCAGTGCATGATCAGTGCGCGTGATCCGTGATGTGTGCATGATCAGCCACGTGATCAGTGCATGATGATCAGCGTGATCAGTGCATGATCAGCCACGTGATCAGTGCATGATCAGCCCGCGTGATCAGTGCATGATCAGCCACGTGATCAGTGCATGATCAGCCACGTGATCAGTGCATGATCAGCCACGTGATCAGTGCATGATCAGTCGCGTGATCAGTGCATGATCAGCCACGTGATCAGTGCATGATCAGTCGCGTGATCAGTGCATGATCAGCCCGCGTGATCAGTGCATGATCAGCCACGTGATCAGTGCATGATCAGCCACGTGATCAGTGCATGATTGATCATGCGTGATCAGTGATCAGCCGCGTGATCAGATCAGCCACGTGATCAGTGCATGATCAGCCACGTGATCAGTGCATGATCAGTCACGTGATCAGTGCATGATCAGCCGCGTGATCAGTGCATGATCAGCCGCGTGATCAGTGCATGATCAGCCGCGTGATCAGTGCATGATCAGCCGCGTGATCAGTGCATGATCAGCCCACGTGATCAGTGCATGATCAGCCGCGTGATCAGTGCATGATCAGCCACGTGATCAGTGCATGATCAGCCCGCGTGATCAGTGCATGATCAGCCGCGTGATCAGTGCATGATCAGCCGCGTGATCAGTGCATGATCAGCGCGTGATCAGTGCATGATCAGCCGCGTGATCAGTGCATGATCAGCCGCGTGATCAGTGCATGATCAGCCGCGTGATCAGTGCATGATCAGTCACGTGATCAGTGCATGATCAGCCCGTGTGAGTGCATGATCAGTCCGTGATCAGTGCATGATCAGCCCGTGATCAGTGCATGATCAGTCGCGTGATCAGTGCATGATCATCGTGATCAGTGCGTGATCAGTGCATGATCAGCCACGTGATCAGTGCATGATCAGCCACGTGATCAGTGCATGATCAGCGCGTGATCAGTGCATGATCAGCCAGCGTGATCAGTGCATGATCAGTCCACGTGATCAGTGCATGATCAGCCGCGTGATCAGTGCATGATCAGCCACGTGATCAGTGCATGATCAGCCGCGTGATCAGTGCATGATCAGCCACGTGATCAGTGCATGATCAGCCACGTGATCAGTGCATGATCAGTCACGTGATCAGTGCATGATCAGCCGCGTGATCAGTGCATGATCAGCCCGCGTGATCAGTGCATGATCAGCCACGTGATCAGTGCATGATCAGCCACGTGATCAGTGCATGATCAGCCACGTGATCAGTGCATGATCAGCCGTGATCAGTGTGCATGATCAGCCACGTGATCAGTGCATGATCAGCCGCGTGATCAGTGCATGATCAGTGCGTGATCAGTGCATGATCAGCCACGTGATCAGTGCATGATCAGCCACGTGATCAGTGCATGATCAGCCACGTGATCAGTGCATGATCAGCCGCGTGATCAGTGCATGATCGTGATCGTGATCAGTGCACGTGATCAGTGCATGATCACGTGATCAGTGCATGATGATCAGCCACGTGATCAGTGCATGATCAGCCGCGTGATCAGTGCATGATCAGCCGCGTGATCAGTGCATGATCAGCCACGTGATCAGTGCATGATCAGCCACGTGATCAGTGCATGATCAGCCGCGTGATCAGTGCATGATCAGTCGCGTGATCAGTGCATGATCAGCCACGTGATCAGTGCATGATCAGCCACGTGATCAGTGCATGATCAGCCGCGTGATCAGTGCATGATCAGCCACGTGATCAGTGCATGATCAGCCCGCGTGATCAGTGCATGATGATCAGTCGCGTGATCAGTGCATGATCAGCCCGTGATCAGTGCATGATCAGCCACGTGATCAGTGCATGATCAGTCACGTGATCAGTGCATGATCAGCCGCGTGATCAGTGCATGATCAGCCACGTGATCAGTGCATGATCAGCCGCGTGATCAGTGCATGATCAGTCGCGTGATCAGTGCATGATCAACCCGCGTGATCAGTGCGCGATCAGCCACGTGATCAGTGCATGATCAGCCCGCGTGATCAGTGCATGATCAGCCGCGTGATCAGTGCATGATCAGATCGCGTGATCAGTGCATGATGATCGGTGCATGATCCGTGATCAGTGCATGATCAGGCACGTGATCAGTGCATGATCAGTCGCGTGATCAGTGCATGATCAGGTGCGTGATCAGTGCATGATCAGTCGCGTGATCAGTGCATGATCAGCTTCGCGTGATCAGTGCATGATCAGTCGCGTGATCAGTGCATGATCAGGCCACGTGATCAGTGCATGATCAGCCACGTGATCAGTGCATGATCAGTCACGTGATCAGTGCATGATCAGCCGTGATCAGTGCATGATCAGTCGCGTGATCAGTGCATGATCAGCTTCGTGATCAGTGCATGATCAGCCCGCGTGATAAGTGCATGCGTGCAGTCACGTGATCAGTTCATGATCAGGCATGTGATGCATGATCAGCCACGTGATCGGTGTATGATATCCACCTGATCAGTGCAGGATAGCCGCGTGATCACCTCGCGATTAGTCCGTGATCTGTGCGCG